>NC_091469.1:164030012-164127167 GCF_036971445.1 Narcine bancroftii
AGGGAAGTAACTTTGAATATGTGATTACAGATACAATGATAATCAAAAGATTTATAATAAATATGTATATTAAACTGCAAGGAAAGGAGAATGAGGAAACAAATGGTAAAACTAAACAAAAATGGGAACAAGATTTAAATATAAAGATAAAAAAGGAAACATGGGAGAAGTTATGCTCTGGAACGATGAGAAATACAATAAATACGAGGTTACGTATGATACAATATAACTGGAAACACAGGCTATACATTACACCTCAAAAGTTAAATAAATGGGACCCAACACTATCTGATAGATGTTTTCGATGTAAAAAAGAAATGGGAACAACAATTCATGCAATCTGGACATGTGAGAAAGTAGAAAAATTTTGGGAAGATCTAAATCAGATATTAAATTAAATAACAGAAAACAATATACCAAAGAATCCAGAGATCTTCCTCCTAAGTAACATAAAAAACAAAGAATTTGGAATTGATTTGGAGGATGCATAAAAAAGATTTGTTAAGATAGCTCTAGCCGTAGCAAAAAAATGTATTATGTCAACCTGGAAATTGGAAGATAATTTGAAAATACAACAATGGTATATAGAAATGAATAAATGTATTCCATTAGAAAAAATAACATATAGTTTAAGAAATAATATTGAAATATTCAAACAAATATGGGAGCCTTACATTAAACATAATAGCGAAAACCTACCGGGGACAATCACTACCTAAGTTAACGGAAGGAAAAGGAAATGAAAAGAATGGACTCAGTGGAATTTCTGGTGTATTTTCATTGAATGACTGGTTTAATGTATCCTAGATTTTATACCTTAAATGGACGGGAGGGGGGAGGTAGGGAGGGTGGGATGGGAGGGGTGGGGGGGAGAAAATGGCACTGTATATGTGTGAAAAGGAAAAAGTGTGTATCATGGTTAATGTGATTTATGGTGTGAAAAATAAAAAATTTAAAAAAAAAAGAACATGACAATCGGGCAGACAGCACACGGGATGAAACGCCCGCTCACATAGGCCACTGGAGCAGCACGAGCAAACCTTCCCACAAGGATATTAGTCCCCTCCAGTTCAGGTGTAAACCGTCCCATTGGAGCAGGTACCACCTTCCCTGGAAGAGCCCAATGATCCAGAAACCTGAAGCCCTCCCTCCTGCACCAGGACTTTAGCCACGTGTTAAGCTGCACCATCCTCCTGTTTCTCCCCTCACTGGCACGTGGCGTGGGTATTATACTGCCTGCTTCTCATGTATGGAGTTACTTGCTATTGGCTATGGCTGTAGAGATGCTCCACCCAACTGGTCTAACAGTGGGAGATGCTTTCCCACTGGCCAGAAAAGTGGTGGCTGAGGCTGTTAATAAAAGCCCTGCATTAGTAGAACACTTGTCTGGTCCATGTCTATGGCATATCAATTTTATTAACATATTCAATCATGGATTCTTCCCTGAAACCTGGAAGACCCGAGATAGATTAAGATGCCATTCGAGCTGGAGAAATTTTTCACCACTGGCTCCAGTGGTTTGAAGCAGACATGTGAGTGAACAATATTGTGCAAGACACTGTGAAGATGGACCATCTTGTGGCCCTCCTCAGAGAAGTCCCCTACTCCGTGGTTAGGGAGATAGGTGCATACCAGAATGCACTGAATCTCCTCAGAACCTATCATGATCTGCCACAAAACCCTTTGTTTGCAAGACATCAGCTTCACACTCAAAGACAAGCTGGAGAGAGCAAAGATGCTTTACTAAAAGGGCTATCCAGAGCCTGTGCCTGCGCTGCTGTTACGGCTGAAGCCCACCGAGAATCCTTATTGTTGGATGCATTGATAAGCGGGTTAGAGTCGGGGTACATCAGGCAATGTTTACTGGAGACCCCAGGCCTAACCTTTAATGCTGCTCGACAAAAAGCAAAGACCCTTAGGGCTGCCCTACAAAGCACTAAAGGCCTTAAGGAAGGAGGAGCTGAAGCGGCCCCTCCCAAGGTTCGCCCACTGCAATGATCCACTGCTGAGCGCCACTAAACCGCAAAGTAGAGGCCACGGCCGAAGAGGCTCCTTCTGCGGATTGGTGCTGCATATATGCTTAGAGTGTCCCATGCGATGAGCCGATTGTGCTAAGTGCGGAAAGCGAGGGCACTGGGCCAGAGCCTGCCGGGCATGAGAGTCCTCATTTAGCTCACGCTGTAAGTTGAAGAGCAGGAAGAAGAAGCGCACCAGCTAATAAGCAGGGGAGCCGCCGTGAGCCTGTTGTGTTGACTTGGAGAGTCCATGATTCATCTAACACCTCTTCTTCAGAAATCGTAAGTGGAGCGGCCAGAGACAAGGGAGTTCTGACAGGTCGCTGCCACGCGGAGACCCTGTTCTGATGTCGATGACGATAAACCAAGATGAACCCCACGGGGTGAAGCATTCCACGATGAAGGTGGAGGTAAATGGGGAGCCTGTTGACTGTTTGATTCAGGCAGTACTGACAGCTATATCCACCCTACGACCACAAGCTCCCTGAATCTTAACCTGTATCCATCTAAGCGCAAAATTTCTCTGGCTTGTTCTGGACCAAAATGAGACGTTACAAATCGCTGCAGAATAAACCCTGAAAGTACAGGGAAACGAATACAAAGATTTCAAATTACACCTGCTCCCCGGTCTGATATTAGGGCTAGATTACTAGTGCCAAATGAAAAATATTGTACAGGTACATGATCCTTTATCTGGACACCTAAAATCTGGAAAGCTCCAAAATCTGGCAAATGGGGAGAGAGGCGGCAGCGCGAGTCGGGCGGCCGAGGGATCGGTGGTTGGGGGAGGCGGCCGAGGGACCGGCGGTCAGAGGAGGCAGCCAGATGATCAAGGGAACGGCAGTCTGGGAGGTGGCTGGGCAGCCGAGGGACCGGCGGCCGGGGGACCAGCAGTCGGGGGAGGCGGCCGAGGGACGACGGTCAGAAGAGATGGCCAGGTGATTGGAAGGGGTGGGGGTGCATACGACAGCACAATTTGGGTGGGCTTTCCGAAATCTGGAAAAATCCAAAATTCGGAACACACTGTCCCCCAAGGGTTCTGGATAAAGGATCATGTACATGTACCTGTACAGCCCACTAACATAGATCACGGTACCCCAAGAGGCTGTTTATGGGTTGTCAACCTTTAAGATTAAACCTCCGTGTCTTTTTACCAATCTAACCCCAGATTGTAAGCCTATTGCTACAAAGAGGATGTTGTCTATTTAGACTTTAGTAAAGCTTTTGACAAAGTTCCCCACAGGAGGTTAGGTAAAAAGGTGGAGGCATTAGGTATAAATAAGGAGGTAGTGAAATGGATTCAGCAATGGTTGGTTGGGAGGTGTCAGAGAGTAGTGGTAGAAAATTGTTTGTCCAATTGGAGGCTGGTGACTAGTGGAGTTCCTCAGGGATCGGTCCTGGGTCCACTATTGTTTGTTATATATATTAATGATCTGGAAGTAGGGGTGGAGAATTGGATAAGCAAGTTTGCAGATGATACAAAGATTGGTGGTTTTGTGGACAGTGAGGAAGATTACCGTAGCTTAAAAAGAGATATAGGAAAGCTAGAGGAGTGGGCTGAGAAATGGCTGATGGAATTTAATACGGATAAGTGTGAAGTGTTGCATTTTGGAAAGGCAAATCTATATTGGTCATATACATTGAATGGTAGACAATTGAGGAGTGCAGAGCAACAAAGGGATTTAGGAGCTATGGTGAATAGTACCCTCAAGGCTGATACTCAGGTAGATGGTGTGGTGAAGAAGGCATTTGGAATGTTGGCCTTCGTAAATCGGAGTATTGAATTCAAGAGTAGGGAGGTTATGATGAAATTGTACAAGGCATTGGTGAGGCCAAGTTTGGAGTACTGTGTACAGTTTTGGTCACCAAATTATAGGAAGGATATAAACAAAATAGAGAGAGTGCAGAGAAGGTTCACAAGAATGTTGACAGGATGTCAGGGTTTGAGTTACAGAGAATGGTTGAGCAGCCTGGGGCTTTTTTCTCTGGAGCGTAGAAGATTGAGGGGGGATTTGATGGAGGTGTTCGAGATTTTAAAAGGGATAGAGAGAGTCAACGTGGATAGGCTTTTTCAATTAAGAGTGCGGGATATTCAAACCAGAGGCCATGGTTTGAGATTGAAAGGGGAAAATTATAAGGGGAACATGAGGGAAAATTTCTTCATGCAAAGGGTAGTTGGGATGTGGAATAAGCTTCTGGCGGAGGTGGTTGAAGCAGGAACGTTATTTACATTTAAGGAAAGACTGGATAATTACATGGAGGGGAGAGGATTGGAGGGGTATGGACCAGGTGCTGGTCAGTGGGACTAGGAGGGTGGGGATTTGTTCCGGCATGGACTAGTAGGGCCAAACTGGCCTGTTCTGTGCTGTATATGGTTATATAGAGTAGGCGCTGTAGCAAAGCGGACAAACTCTTTATTAAGGATGAAGTTAGTCGTTTATTAAGAGAAAAAAATAATCAAACCCAGTACAAGTCCTTAGCGTGCACAAGTAGTAATTGTCAAAAATGGTGCGAAAGCTAGAATGATCGTGAACTACAGCCAAACTATAAAAAGGTTTAGGCAACTGGATGCTTATCTCCTGCCACATATCTCAGACAGGGTAAACCAGATTGCACAATACAAAATATACTCCACAATGGAGTTGAAATCAGTCTACCATCAGGTGCCCATTCACAAGGATGAAAGGCAGCTTATTGCTTTTGAGGGAGATGGCAGACTATTTCAATTTAAAACAGTCCCTTTTGAAGTTACCAATGGTGTTTCGGTTTTCCAAAGAGAAATGGATAAGCTAGTAGACGCTCACAACTTGCAAACCACCTACCCATATCTGGACAATGTCACTATTTGTGGCAAGGACTTAAACTTGGCCTTTAACAATGACAAGTGTGTATACCACACTAAACGCCTGGCTCTACTGGACTATGTTGTGAGTAGAGGTGAAATCAGCCCTGACCCAGAGAGAATGAGACCATCATGGAGATGCCCCCACCTACAACACAAAAGTTCCTCAAATGCTGCCTGGGCTTTTTCTCCTATTACGTTCATTGGGTGCCAAATTATGCAGATAAGGCACAACCACTGTTTAAACAACTAGTTTTCCCCTGTCTGAGGAAGCCCTCCGTGCTTTTGAACACATCAAACAGGATATAGCCAAAGCGACAATGTCAGCTATTGATGAGGATTTATCTTTCCAAGTGGAATCTGACGCATTTGATTGGGCTTTAGCAGCGACACTGGTAGACCTGTGGCCTTTTTCTCTCATACATTACGGGCCAGAGGTCAGGCAATCCTCTATTGAAAAGGAAGCACAGCCATTGTAGAATCTATTCTCTGTTGAAGACACTTTTTAGCCAGAAGGAAATTCACTTTACTGACTGATCAAAAATCTGTTGCCTACATGTTCAACACTAAATTGAAGAGAGCAAGATTAAAAATGACAAGATCATGCTTTGGCAAATTGAGCTCTCTACTAGTCTATTGTCCAGGAAAGCTCAATGACCTCCCCGGACGCTCTTTCTCTCATGACCTGTGGAAGACTGCAGCTGGACCATTTGAAAGGCCTTCAAGATGAATTATGCCACCCAGAGGCCACTAGATTTTATCATTATGTTAAGTCCCTCAATTTGCCAAACTCACTAGAAGACATCAAAAAACTGACTTGCGAGTGTCCAGTCTGTGCAGAGTGTAAACCATCACCATCATCATGACCCATCCCTTCGCGAGCAAAGATGAACACGGTGCCTTGTAGCTCTTCTGTCCTCACAGAACTTCTGTTCTGTTTTCCATGGAACTTTAGGTACCATGCGCTAGGGCAAGGACTTGGAGGCGAGTGCTTGCCCAGGACAAATGCCTCCCTCTGGTTGACACGCCACTGGGCCTGGGGGAGTGTGAGGCACGACAGCCAGAGTAATGCAGGATTGCCCCGCATGGTCTGTTCCAAGACCATGCTCGCTGCCGTTGTCCTTATGGATCCTTCACCCACTGAGTTTGCTGCTACAGACCGCTATGTGTGCTCTGCCACAGCTGCCAGCTCCTGGTGCCAGACTGACATGTGCTATTTGCCCATAGCTGGGGCCCTTTCCAGCTACTGATGGCTGGGCGAGCCGAAGCTGGGGCCTTTCCAGGTACTGACGGCTGGCCGAGCCAAAACTGGGGCCCTTTCCAGGTACTGACGGCTGGCCGAGCCGAAGCTGGGGCCCTTTCCAGGTACTGACGGCTGGCTGAGCCGAAGCTGGGGTCCTTTCCAGGTACTGACGGCTGGCCGAGCCGAAGCTGGGGCCCTTTCCAGGTATTGATGGCTGGGCGAGTCGAAGCTGGGGCCCTTTCCAGGTACTGACGGCTGGGCGAGCCGAAGCTGGGGGTCTTTCCAGGTATTGACGGCTGGCCGAGCCGAAGCTGGGGCCCTTTCCAGGTACTGACGGCTGGCCAAGCCGAAGCTGGGGGCCTTTCCAGGTATTGACAGCTGGCCAAGCCGAAGCTGGGGCCCTTTCCAGGTATTGATGGCTGGGCGAGCCGAAGCTGGGGCCCTTTCCAGGTACTGACGGCTGGGCGAGCCAAGCCCGGGGATTTGAAGACAGAGTTACCTTCTCCTAGCCTTTGCCTGAGGAGGAAAAACCTGCAAGGCAACTATTACAAACTTCCCACTTCTACGCTGATTAAGGCGACTAGACCCTTTGAACGCCTCAGCATGGATTTTAAAGGACCACTACCCTCAAACAATAAGGATGTCTTCTTCTTCCTTAACATCATTGATGAGTTCTCTTGTTCTCCTTTCGCTATACCATGTTTCTGCTAGTACTGTCATTAAATGTCTCGATAGGATTTTCAGTATTTTCCGTTATCCTAACTTCATTCATAGTGACAGAGGGTCAGCTTTCATGAGTACAGAACAGGCAATACCTTCTTGTGAGGGGAATTGCTACTAGTCGTACTACAAGCTGTAACCCACGGGGTAATGGTCAGGTGGAGCGTGGTAATGGTACAATCTGGAAAGCTCTCACTCTTGCACCATAGTCGAAAGATTTCCTCCCCAGCTGCTGGCAAGATGTGCTGCCAGGGGCATTACACTCTATTCGCTCACTGCTTTGTACAGCTACCAATGTAAGTCCTCACCAACGTGTTTTTACTTTCCCTAGAAGATCAAAGATTGGATCAACCTTGCCATCTTGGTGATCTGAGCCCAGAGAAGTCTTATTAAGAAAACATGTCAGCCTCAGTAAATCTGACCCGCTTGTAGAGCATGTTCAACTGCTTCATGCTAACCCAAAGTATGCTCATGTTGCTTTTCCTGTTGGTAGAGAGGATACCGTTTCCCTTAGAGACCTGGCTTCACCTGGTCTGCGGTCTGCTAGCCCTTCAACTATTCTGACACCTTCACTGCCCTCCACACCAAGAGAAAATCAGTTACTTGATCCATTGCCTAAGGAACAATACTCTCCACATGAGAATTTTGCCTCTCGCTCTCCACTCCCTTCCACAGCTGGTGCGCAAAAGAGATAGTTACGGCAGGGTCCCTTCTGTCATTTAAGAGAAGGTTGGTTATGTACATGGATGTGAGGGGTTGGAGGGTCATGGGCGGAGAGCAGGAAGAGGAAGCTAGTGGAGTTGTTCAAGTGAACCAGCGTTGACTTGAAGAGCTGACATGGCCTGTTTCCACGCCGTAAACAGTTATATGGTTATATATGGTTATATGGTTAAGAGATAAAGCTCTGCTCCCACCACTGCCTTTGTAAACCTCCCCAGAGACTGTGTTATGACCATTTCTAGTCATGGACATAATTACGAAGGCTACCTACTGTTATCTCTGTAGCCTGTTTTCTGGGATATGTTCCAATTAATTCTGGTTTTGTATTATCATACTGTAACCCTTTACCTCTGACATTTTTAATCTGTTTGCTCTTCCAGCTTTCGCTTTGGTCAGTATAATATTTTATTAAATTGGTCAAATTTTGTGGGTGGTGAATGTAATTATGTAATACAGGGGGGTATTATACTGACTGCTTCTCATGTATGGAGTTGCTTGCTATTGGCTATGGCTGTAGAGATACTCCACCCTACTGGTAGAGCAGATGGAGATGCTTTCCCACTGGCCAGTTTAGTGGTGGTTCTAGTCTGTTAATAAATGCCCTGTATTAGTACAGCATCTGGCTGGTCCATGTCTATGATGTATCACCTGGTAGGAGCAGCTCCCTGCACTCATCACTGACCACACCTCTCTCAGATCGCTCCACAATCTCCCATACTCCCAGAACAAGCCCAGCTCCTCCCATCAAACCCGGCATCTGGCACACATCCCTTCATCTCAAACCACTCCTGTTAAATTTCCCTGCAGCCGCTATACAGAATTTTTAAAGGCACAATTGAGTTCAAGGGTCATGAGGAAACGCTGCAGCTCTATAAAACTCTTGGAGTATTGTGTTCATTTCTGTGGTAGCTGTGGAGAGGATGCAGAGGAGATTCACCAGGATTGGAGAGTGTGTTTTTTGAGGCAAGGTTAGCAGAACTGGGACTTTTCTCTGTGGACTGACAATGGATGAGAGGTGTCTTGATAGGGGGTCTACAAGATTATGAGAGGCCTAGATAGGGTAGACGGCCAGTGTCTTTTTCTAGTCACAAATAGCAGATGATATTCATTTAAGGTGAGTGGAGAGTTCTGGGTGCATGGAATATCTTGTCAGGGATGGTGGTGGAGGCTGGAACACTGGGGGCATTTAAGAGATTCTTAGACAGACACATGGATGGAGGAAAAATAGAGATTTATAGGTGTGAGGTAGGGAAGGGTTAGATTGTTAAGCAGATTTCCATAGGTTAGCACAACATTGTGGGCAAAGGGCTTGTGCTGTGCTGGATTGTTCTGATTTCCATGACAGGCAGTGATGAAGGAGCTGGTCAGGATGAGGACCCCCCACCACGACCCTCTCCCTCTGTGTGAGATGTGTCTCTGGCCACAATAACCCCACGAGGACATCTTTGGAGGGCTGATGCAAGTAATGTGAAGGAACTGGACCCACACCAATGTAGCTGCGAATTAGCTGGAAGACCCCCTGCGTTGTTCAACACCAAGAACTTACCAAGTTTGAGAGAGTTGAGGTTGCTGTGTGATAGGCCTCGAAGATGAGATATTCATCGACATTGATGGGTGGTGCGTCTGCCACAACCTCCTCCTTGGTCCTCCCAGTCACCTTGACTGGTGACCTGCCTTTGTCCTTCACCGCCAAGGTGGATGAGGGGACTCGATAAGGCACAAGGGGAACCCTGGGGAAAACCAATGTCACAAACTGGAATTAACACCAAGGGACAGCAATAGCTTCACCGGGGTGGGAGAGGGGGAATGGTGTGGTGGGGAGTTATATTGACATCAGAACCAAATGCTGAGGGCAAGGCTTTGAGAGAAATATTCTGGCTTTGAAAACACCGTGTCAGTGTGGAACAGGCTTGGAGAGCAGTATTATATCACTGATGGAAGGATGCACTGTGGGATTGTACTGCGTAAGGAGGCATATACTGTCAGGAGACTAGAGACCTGTACTAGGAATGTGGGTGAAACACTAAAGTCTGCAGACACTGTGATTGGAGTAAAAACACACCAAAATGCTGCAGCTAGTCTTTTCAGCGTTCATAAAGAGCAAAGATATATCACAGAAATTTCGGGCCTCAGCCCTTCTTTAAGGAACAAGCCAGAAACAGGAAATCTCAGAAAGTCTCAGAATTCAGGTAGTGCCAACTGGTGGAGGGATCCAGACCCACAAAATGTGCTCATTAGATATGATAAGGGGAGAGGTGAGAATTTATCATGTCTGTGCAAAAGGAGACAGGGAAAGGGGGGGGGGGGGTGAGAGAGAGAGAGAGAGAGAGAGAGAGAGAGAGAGAGAGAGAGCGCTGAGGGAAGGTGACAGGGAAGAAGTGAGTGGCAGGGTGGTTTTAAAGCTAGAGAGGTCGATGTTAATGCTACCCAGTTGGAGGGGATCCAGTCGGAAGATGTGATATTCCACCAATTTGCGGGTGGTCTCAGTCTGGCAGTGCATGAGACCATGGACAGACACGTCGGCAAGGGAATAGGATGGGGAACTGAAATGGGTGGCCACGTGACTGTACCAGGAATGTACACAACAAGGCCGTTCTGAGGAGAATTGTGCTTAGATTGGAAGTGGGTCTGTCAGAAGAGAGTGAAACATGTTGGTCTGCAGATGTTGTGATTGTGGTAAAAACAATGAAATGCTGGAGGAGCTCGGCCCGTCTTCAGTGTCCATCAGAGGGAAAGAGATATTTGTAGCCAACTGCTACAAAGAAACACACACACTTGCAGTGTGGGAGGTTAAACTCTGAGACTTATTGAGGCTGGAAAGGCTCCTTTTATAGAGTTGGAGTTCCCGCCGTTTGTTCGATGGGTGAAATCAGCCTCATGAATAACAATAGCGGGCAGGAACATTCTTGGATGTTGTAGACAACTTTAGTAAAGCCTTTGACAAGGTCCCACATGGGAGGTTCAACACTAGGTATTCATGGTGAAGTAGTGAACTGGATCTGACAATGGCTGGATGGGAGAAGCCAGAGAGTAGTGGTGGATGCTTCTCATGAATGGAACTGTTTCTGTGCTGTAATGTTCTATGGACAGGAGGCCTGGTCCATGAGCTGGGTTGTGCACACTACATGAATGACTGGTTTGGGACTGGAGAGACCAGGGTGGAAACAGAGAGGAATAGAATCTAAAAGCAGGGATGTGATGTTGAGGCTTTATAAGGCCCTGGTGAGGCCTCATGTGGAGGATTGTGAGCAGTTTTGGGCTCCTCATGTAAGAAAGGATGTGCTGACATTGGAGAGGGTTCAGAGGAGATTCTCAAGGATGATTCCGGGAATGAAAGGGTTATCATATGAGGAGCATTTGACGGCTCTTGGCCTGTACTTGTTGGGATTTCGGAAAATGAGGGGGGATCTCATTTAAACATTTTGAATGTTGGAAGTTATGGACAGAGTAGATGTAGAAAGGTTGTTTCCCATGGTGGGAGAGTCTAGGACAAGAGGGCACAACTTCAAGATTGAAGGGCATCCATTTAGAACCGAGATGTGGAGGAATCTCTTCAGAGGGCGATGAATCTGTGGAATTTGTTTCCACAGGTGGTTGTGGAAACCAGGTCGTTGGATGTATTTAAGGCAGAGATTGACAGGTTCTTGATTAGCCAGGGCATCAAAGGTTATGGGGAGAAAGCCAGGCAGTGGGGCTGAGTGGGAAAATGGATCTGATCATGGTTTAATGGTGGAAAACTTGATGGGCTGAATGGCCTATTTCTGCTCCCTTTTATGATGATACTGGTTGGAGGATTAGGGGGTGGGGGAGGTGTGTGCGTGTGCAAATATATCAGGTGCATGGGTGGAGACTGGCTCCCTCCCCTCTCCCCCCACCCCACCCCAGGGTACCAGCAACTCTGGAGCTGCTGCACTGACCTGCACGGTCTTATCTCCAGGCCGCCTTCCTCCTCACTCTCCTGTTCCTCGGACCCCTTGCTGCTGGGAACGCTGATCCTCAGTTCTCTCTGTCCACCATGCTGCGATGATCCAGGAGCACTGTCGACAGTGGTAGACACCGAGTTGAAATAGTACCCAGCCCTACCCCAGCCCCCAATGACAGCACACCACAGAGAACATTAGTGAACACGCACATGCCACAGTGAGCTCTGCTTTACTTTATTTCCCTTTTTAGTACCACTTGCTGGACAGGTCCCTCCTTCCTGCTGTAAGCCTCTCCTTATCCAGACACAGAGGTATAATGCACCTTAATCTTACTGTCCCCTTTAAACATTTGGCTTCCCCATATCAGAGATATGCCCTTGATACTCACAGACACCTCTCCCTACCTTCCCTTCTCACCCCTTGTTCTCTCTTACACTGTTCTGAGTGTAGAAGGATGAGCAGCACGGTTGGTGAAGTAGTTAACGCAATGCTGTTACAGCGTCAACAACTGGGTCTGGGGTTCGAATCCCACACTGTCTGTAAGGAGTTGCGTGGGTTTTTCCTGATGGCCTCCAGTTTCCTCCCACCATTCAAAACATACCAGGGGTTGTTGGTCGATGTGGTATAATTGGGTGGCACAGGCTGGTGGGCTGAAAGGGCCTGTTAGTGTGCTCAACCTCTACATTTAAAAAAAATTAAATATAATATTTTAAATGTAGGTAAGCCATTCAGCCCATCAAGTTTGTCCTGCCATTCCTTCATGTGCTGATCCATTCTCCCACTTAGCCTCACTCCCCTGCCTTCTCCCCATAGCCTATAATCCCTATACTATTCAGATACCTATCAGTCTCTGCCTTAAACACACCCAAAGACCTGGCCTCCACAGACCCCTGTGGTAGCAAATTCCGGAGGTCTGCTCTCTCTGGCTGAATAAATTCCTCCCCATCTCTGTTCTAAATGGGTGCCCTTCAATCCTGAAGTTGGGCCCTCTTGTCCTGGACTCTCCCATCCTGGGAAACAGCCTTTCTACATCTTCTCTCTCCAGGCCTTTCAACATTTAAAATGTTTCAATGAGTTCCCCACTTCATTCTTCTGAACTCCAAGGATCCAATCCAAGTGGCGCCAAACATTCCTCATATGGTGATCCCTTCATTGCAGGAATCATTCTTGTGAATAATTTCTGAACCCTCTCCAATGCTTGCACATCCTTTCTTAAATAAATAAGGAGCCCCAAATGTGCGCTCTGTAATCAAAGTGAAGCCTGATAAAGTCTCAACATCACATCCTTAAAAATAGGAAAATTCAAAAGACTCACAGACATGGATAGAAGAAAAATGGAAGGTTTTGGGTGTGAGGGAGGGAAGGGATAGATGAGGAATAGAAGATAAAATAGATGGACAGTATATAGATAAAAATCATTTCAAGAACAAATTAGACCATTAAAAGAATGGTTGACATTAGAATTTAGTGAAATGAAAAGTACAGAAGAAAAAGTGAATAGATTAGAGCTGGTCATGACAGAAATAGGGAAAAGATTGGAAGAACAAGAAATGGCTGTAGAAATGGAAATGAATGACTTAAGAAGAAAATTGGAAGAAAGTGACAAAAGAGTTAAAGAGTCACAGGAGCTGTTAGCTCAGAAGATGGATATAATGGAAAACTAGAGTAGGCAAAACAACATCAAAAAAATGACAACTGTGCCTGCGTTATATAGGGGCAATGATATAGTGCGGTTCCTTGTGCTTTGTCGCTCTGTCCATTCCTGTCTACCGGCTCCTTGGGGGGGGAGGGGGGTCCATCTTAATCAGGTTGAGACACGAAAAGTATAAGACCTGGAGGCCGGTGGTGGGGTTCCAACGAATCCTACAATTACAGCTGCTTTTTTTTTTTTAGTTTGATTTTACTTTCTTGTAAGAATTTTTTTTATATGTAATTGTTGTGTTTTATATCCCTAATATGTCTGGAAGGTAAAGAGACTCTGTAAAATGCTACAGGAACAGTGGACAAGCACTAACTTATTGCTGCTGTCTCTTTTCAGGGTAATTGTCTATTTAATTTTATCTCTGAATATATTAATTGGGATAAGGGAGGGGACAAGGTGGGGGAAGGGGTGGGAAAATTAGACTCGATGGTGAAGCTTGTATATAATTGGAAAATGCAGTGTGTTTTTATTATTATAGATTGTCCATATTGTTTGAGTTTGAACAGTTATAAAATATTCAAAAATAAACATGGCTTTGTGCGTGGAAGGCAATGTTTAACCAATCTTGCAGAATTTTTTGAGGAGGTTACCAGGAAAGTTGATGAAGGAAAGGCTGTGGATGTTGTCCATGTGGACTTTAGTAAGGCGTTTGACAAGGTCCCACATGGGAGGTTAGTCAGGAAGGTTCAGACATTAGGTATTCATGGTGAAGTAGTGAACTGGTTTTGACATTTGCTAGACAAAAGAAGCTAGAGAGTAGTGGTTGATGATGCTTCTCAGGCTGGAGGCCTGTGACTAGAGATGCCTCAGGGATCGGTGCTGGGACCATTGTTTGTCATCTATATCAATGATCTGGATGATAATGTGTTAAACTGGATCAGCAAGTTTGCAGGTGACACTAAGATTGGAGACGTTGTGTGCAGTGAAGAAGGTTTTCAAAGGTTGCAGAGGGATCTGGACCAGCTGGAAAAATGGGCTGGAAAATGGCAGATAGAATTTAATGTAGACAAGTGTGAGGTGTTGTATTTTGGAAGGACAAACCAAGAAAGGACGTACACAGTGAATGGTCAGGCACTGAGAAGTGCGGTAGAACAGAGGGATCTGGGAATACAGGTATATAATTCCCTGAAAGTGGCGTCACAGGTGGATAGGGTTGTAAGGAGAGCTTTTGCCATATTGGCCTTTATAGATCAAAGTATTGAGTCCAGGAGTTGGGATGTTATGGTAAAGTTGTACAAGACATTGGAGATGACAAATTTGGAGGATTGTGTGCAGTTTTGGTCACCGACCTACAAGAAAGATATCAATAAGATGGAAAGAGTGCAGATATTTACTAGGATGTTGCCTGGACTTCAGGGTCTGAGTTACAGGGAAAGGTTCAACAGGTTAGGACTTTATTCCCGGGAGCGTAGAAGAACGAGGGGAGATTTTATAGAGGTATTTAAAATTATGCAGGGGACAGACAGAGTAAATGTAGATAGGCTTTTTCCACTGAGGGGAGGTGAGATACAAGCAGAGGACATGGGACCCAGGGCAAACTGGAGCTGAAATTGGCTTTGGAGACAGAGGTGGACTTGCTGTGTCCCTCCAATAATGCATCAATAACCCTCAGACACTGGCGACAGGTTGTCCTGCCGTGAATGTATTCTTCTTTGGCTTGGCTTCGCGGACGAAGATGAACACCTTCCCCGCCAGCAGAGGGAGAACCTTCACCAATTCAAGAAGGAGGCAGTCAAGGGGAATGAATGATTCATGATTCAAAATGCAAATTATTGCCATGTAATAAAACAGTGTCATATTACACAAAATTTCCTTTTTTTTCTGCTGTAAGGCAGACAGATTCGCCATCGGCAGAAGTTGCCTGAATTGCCTCTTAGAGTCAGAGAAAGAGAAGCAAAAGAGTCGCCTCAGAGTCACCGAGTGTCCGTGGATTCGTCTCCAGCGCTCCTGCAGCCCTTGCAGCTACACAGAGTCCAGTCCAAACGATCGGCAACCCTTCAGTGCCCTCAGTACCCTCTCACATCCTGGTTCCGATACCTGGTACCCCTTCAGCCAGTCTCCGGCCAGTCTCCAGCAGTCCGACGACTAGTGCGAGTCCCTTGCCTGCAGTCTCCAATAGCCCATAGCCTCCATGAGTTCCTCGCCTCAAGTTGCCAACAGCCCACCGTCTGTGGGTCCTTCAGCCCAGAACCCCTCACTGGTCTGCCATTGTGGTCACCGTCCCATGGGCTATCTCTTCTCAGGCAGGTGGGGGGGGGGTTTCTCCCAGTTTTCTGGTGCCCTGCTCAGGTGCCCTGCTCAAGTCCTCTGCTTCCCCGGAGTCTGCAACCCCTCATGGCCGCTGCCGATCGTAGGCACCACCAACTAGGTCCCAGACCTCGTGGTCATGGGATTTTAAATAAAGCCACCCTATTGGCTCCTTTAATGGGCTGTTTGAAGCCTGAGTTGAGTTGACAGCAGATGGACTGGGCGGTTGGACCCCACAGGGGCATTGTGTCTCTTCTCCATGGATCCACACCAGTGGCAATGCTGCTGTTACAGCAGTTCTGGTAACGCCGGCGTTTTGTTTATTTTGCCTCCATGAATAGGACCACAACGTCTCAGAAGGGTGGATAGGGCACAAGAGCAGGGATGTGATGTTGAGGCTTTATAAGGCCCTGGTGAGGCCTCACATAGGATATTGTGAGCAGTGTTGGGCTCTTCATTTGAGAAAAGATGTGCTGACGGTGGAGAGAGTTCAGAGAAGATTCTCAAGGATAATTCCGGAAATGAAGCGATTATTGTATGAGGGACGTTTGACAGCTCTTGGCCTGTACCCGTTGGAATTTAGGAGAATGAGGGGGTGGATCTCACTGAAACATTTTGAATGTTGAAAAGCATGGACAGAGTGGATATAGAAAGGTTGTTTCCCACGATGGGAGAATCTCAAACAAGAGGGCACAACTACATGACTGAAGGGCGTCCATTTAGAACAGAGATGGGGAGGAATTTCTTCACCCAGAGGGTGGTGAATCTGTGGAATTTGTTGCCCTGGCGTTTGTGAAGGCCGGGTCACTGGGTGTATTTAAGGCAGAGATTGATAGGTTCTGGATTAGCCAGGTTATAGGGAGAAGGCTGTGAGCCTATGTCTTATGGCTTTAACAAACACATACCTGTTTTGTTCCTGACTTGTTGAGGAGGGTAGTTGTACATCAGCCACGTTAACCAATGGGATCCGTGCAAACCCCGTGATGTCTTCCAATGGGATCTCCCCTTCCATTCCTTTGTAGTAATCCTGCAGGAATCGGGATGTATCCTGGAATCGATCCACCTCGACCTGATATTGATCAGCATGACATTGAGAATAATGCCTAACACCTCAGCCAGCAATGTTGACCTGCACTGGAAACTCCCTGAACACCACTCAACTCCTTCCCTCTCAAGTGATCGTACACGGTACCCGGACTACACCAGCCTGCCTGGGGAATTTCTGGGGAAGGGGAGTGGAGTAACGCTGTAGGATCAGTGGTGAGGGGGGGGGGGTTCACACTGAGGGAGGGGCACACTGTGAGGGCAGCGGTGTAGAAGTCACGGAGAAGCTGTGGGCCTAACTCAGTGTCCGGGGTGGGGGGGGGGGGAAATATGGAAATTGAAAGATGATGTAGGTCTCAGGGAGTGGGAGTGGGGGCATGGGGATGACTGAGGGAGTGTGGGGGGACTGGAAGGGGAGTGGGCGGAGTTGGGGGAGTGGTGGGACTGGGGAGGAATGTGGTGGGGTGACTGGGTGGGGGGGGGAGTGTGGGGATCAGGGGGTGGGGGAAAGAGGGGTGAGTTGGTGTAGGGGGATATGGAACTGGTGTGAGTGGGGGTGTCAAGGTCTGAGGGGTGTGGGGGGATGTATGGGCAGTGATGGGACCAGGGGAGAATGGGGGAAGTAGGTGGAACCAAGAGGAGTGTGGTTCGTGGGGGGGACCAGAGGAGAATGTGGGTAGTGGGGGGTCTCAGGGACCAGGACAGGGATGGTACCTGCATCAGGGTGGTGTAGAGGTTGAGGAGAATTCCAAGGTGGTCCTGCAGCCATCCGCTACCCATCACACGGAGACGCTCTCGTTCGGCCTCCTCCTTCCGCTGGTCCGCGATGTCCCACAGACATTCCCGCAGGCTCTGCACACACACCAGGTGTCACTTCCACCCCACCCCTTCACCTAAACCCATCAAAATGCCTCCACCGGACCAGACCCCTCCCCCAGACCAGACTCCTCACCCAGACCGGAACCCTCCTCTAGAACAGACCTCTCCCAGACCGGAACCCTCCTCTAGAACAGACCTCTCCCAGACCGGAACCCTCCTCTAGACCGGACCTCTCTCCCAGACTGGTCCCCTCACCCAGACTGGACTCCTCCCCCAGACCGAACCCCTCACCCAGACCGGTCCCCTCACCCAGACCGGTCCCCTCACCCAGACTGGACCCCTTCCCCAGACCAAACTCCTCACCCAGACCAGACCCCACCCCCAGACTGGACCCCTCACCCAGACCGGAACCCTCCTCCAGACCAGAACCTCTCTCCCAGACCAGACCTCTCACCCAGACCAGACCCCCCAAGCAGATCAGACCCCTCACCCAGATCGGACCCCTCACCCAGATCGGACCCCTCACCCAGACTGGGCTCCTCACCCCAGACCCCTCCAGACCTTTCATCCATACCACACCCTCACTCAGTCCAGACCCCTCACCCTGTCCAAAACCCTCCCCCAGACCTGTCTGAAACCCTCCTCCAGACCTGTCTGAAACCCTCCCCAAGTCCCAACCAGACCCCTCCCCATAGGCCCATCCAGACCCCTCCCCCAGGCCCATCCAGACCCCTCCTCAAGATCGGACTCCTCCCCAAGGTTCATCTGAACCTATTTCCCCCCCATCCAAAAACAGGACACCTCCCCATTGCAACCCAAGAGGTAACTCTCATACTCACAGAGTGAGGGTGGAGGCTTTCACATCCACGGGGGGGAGGGGTGAATAAGAAGAGAGAGCTGGGGGAAAAGGGTAGGGGAGAGGGTGATTAGGGTAGAGAGGGGGGAGGAGGCAGGATGAGGTGGAAATGGTAGTGCGAGGGAGATGGGATCCCTATGTTGAGGGGAGGGAGAGGAGGTGTAGGGAGAGAAGGAGGCAGTGTCCCATGGTGGGCAGTGTCCATACTGGTGGGGTTGTATCCACACTCACATAGAGGTAAAGGTAAAGGGGTAGTGGAGGGGTTAAGGGATATTGTCCACAATTACATACACAGGGCAGGGGAATGGGATAAGGGAAGAGGGAGGGGTAGGGAAGTGGGATAGGGGAAGGGGGAGAGGTAGGGGTGGGAATAGGGGAAGGGAGAGGGGCAGGGGAGTGTGATAAGGGAAGAGAGAGGGGCAGGAAAGGCGAGTTAGATAGGGAAGGGGGAAGGGTAGGGGAGTGTGATAGTGGAAGGGGGAGGGGCAGGGGAGTGGGATGGGGAAGGGGTAAGGGAGAAGGATAGGGGAAGGGGAGGGCCAGGAGAGTGAGATAGGGGAAGGGGGAGGGGTAGGGGAGAGGGATAGTGAAAGGGGGAGGTGCAGGGGAGTGGGATGGGGAAGGGGTAAGGGAGAGGGATAGGGGAGGGGCAGGAGAGTGGGATAGGGGAAGGGGAGGGGTAGGGGACAGGGATAGGAGAAGGGAGAGGGTCAGGGAAGTGGGAAAGGGAGAGGGGGATCCCATGGTGTGGGGTGTCCACCCTCACATACACAGGGAGGGGCGGGGGATGGGGAGGGGGTAGCTAGGGGAGGAGGGTTGGGGGTAGGTGGGGGGTCCACACTCACATACAGCCGCAGCAGTAGCTCAGCCTGGACATCCTGGTCTGCTCGCAGCTTGTCGCTGATGGAGTTGTAGTCATCTTGCCACTGTGACACAAACTCCTGCTTGTGGTCTGGCCGCGTTTCCACATACTCCTGGAAATCCCTTCTGCAGAGCCAGGAATTCCACAGGTCACTCCCGA
Source organism: Narcine bancroftii (assembly GCF_036971445.1). Classification (NCBI taxonomy): domain Eukaryota; kingdom Metazoa; phylum Chordata; class Chondrichthyes; order Torpediniformes; family Narcinidae; genus Narcine; species Narcine bancroftii. Next base: position 164,049,165 of record NC_091469.1, read on the forward strand.
CCACCTCGTGTCCACAACGTAGAGCAGAGCAGGCCCTTTGGCTCATTGGGCATGTGCGCTAACCCACCCCACCTGCCTGCAGCTGGTCCACATCCCTCCCTCCCAGCCTGGCCCGGTGTCTGCCTGATCATCTCGTCACCACCTCCATGACCGTCTGCTCCAGGCACCCACCACTCATTGTGGACACTGTGACAGTGTATTTAGAGGTGGTTTGGGATGATTGTTAGAGCAGGTTGCACACAAACATTTTAAAACACAGAATTTTTGCAGAGTGCTATTTTGCAAAAGACAACAAAGTAGCAACATTCAGCATACAGCTTGTCTGGGAGAGCATGTGATCTTTGCAGGCAGAGGAGAACAACTTTGCTCCCAGAGAGGGAGGGAGCGAGAGAGAGGAGAGTCAGAGGCTTCAGTTCCAGAGGGACAAGCTAGCAAACTTTGGAAGACTGCCTGGTCAAAGGAGAAGACTGACCGTCTGAAAGGTGACCTGAAAGAAAGAGGATCATCTGGAGAACCCTGAAGGGGGCAAGTTTCGTCAGCAAGACTGATTAAACAGGAATCAGGTGTGGATGTCCTGGAACAAAAAGGAATCTCTCTCTGAAAACCAGCAAGAGCCCTCCTGAGTGGTAACCATTTGCCTGTTAAGCACCAAAGCCTGGTGAACTTTATTAATGCTAACTTCTGTGCACAGAACAAGAATTGCTTGCAACCAGTGAGATTGGACTGTGATCCAAAGAACATTTCTACACTTATATACACATTACACACATGTGCACTTAGAATTAGAGGGGGGTTAAGTAGGTTAAATAAGTTGATAGCAATAAGTTGAAGTTTGATTCTGTTTTCATGTGCAAAAATAATTAAAAGGAACTTTTGTTCAAGTGACCCTTTGTCATGGTGCATATCTATTCCTGCTGGGTTTTGGGGTCCTCTGGACTCCATAACACCTCCTGTCAAGACTCCCCTCTTACCTCACATACACCTCTGACATTGACCCTTCCACATTGGGACAGTCTCTAACTGTCCACTCTATTCACAGTTCTCAAAACTTTTATATCCCATTGCCAGCTCCTGCAGTGAGTGAGAGAGAGAGAGAGACTGTGTGTGTGTGTGTGTGTGTGTGTGTGTGTGTGTGTGTGTGTGTGTGTGTATATGCGTGTGACACTGTGGGGTCCTGTACACCCCCATGTTGCCTCATTGACCACTCCCCATCTCCTGTACTGCCGGGAGAGGGAAGGGGCTTGTCCCAGCCCAACGTTCTGTACACCAGAGGCCATGTACTCCAGTCTGCACAGCCCTTTCGATCACACAGTGCACCCCTCCATCACCTTCCCTGCCAGCAATCTCTTGGAATATTGGTTCCCGTTCCAAGATCGGCACAGCCAGGGAAGTGGTTCTCACCGGAATGCATGCAGGTCCTGGATGACACGATCCCGCTCGCTGCGCAGCTCCCGCATCACCCTGTGGATGGTGCCAGTGTACGTCTCCACTATGCTGTCCCAGTAACGAGCCAGGTATGTGGCCACCTCCTGAAACAGAGTGGAATGAGCCGAGGATTCAACACCATCAGGGACAGCACCTTCCTGTTCCCCTCACACTTGAAACACGGTGATGGCCGTGCAGAAATTTACTCTTACCCTCTGCCCTTAGGAAGATTTAAGACAGAGATAGACAGGTTCTTGATTAGCCAGGGCATCAAAGGTTATGGGGAGAAGTCCAGGCAGTGGGGCTGAGTGGGAGAATGGATCAGCTCACGACTGAATGGTAGGACAGACTCGGTGGGGTGATTGGCCAATTTTAATTTTTTTTAAAAATTAGACATACAGCACGGAAACAGGCCATTTCAGCCCATGAGCCCGCGCCATCCAATGACACCCAATTAACCTACAACCCCGGTATGTTTTGAACAATGGGAGGAGCCCCCGGGGAAAACCCACACAGACATGGGAAGAATGTACCAACTCCTTAAAGACAGTGCAGGTTTCGAATCCCGGTCCCAATTGCTGGCATTGCAACGGTGTTGCACTAACCGCTACGCCAACCGGGCCACCCTATTTCTGCTCCTATACCTTCTGGTCTTTCTCCCTGCCTTCTGCCACTTGAAGTCAAGACAATAGTTCTATGGTTCTCCATACAGACAAATGAAGAATACTGTTTAGTAAATAGGAACCTCTCGGATGGTTAGTGTGAGCATTTCCTCTGGTCATCCAGCATTCGCACTGTGTGCATAGAAGAACGAGAGGGTACTATTTCCCATGGTTACCTGGGGCACTGGCTCATCCACATAAACCCACTGGTTGGAGCCGGGTTTTGGAGCGGGGGGCTGGCTGTCCTCTGGTTCACTGGCGATCTCGGACAGTTGTGCTTCAGATTTCCCTTTCTTTTCCTTGGCAACCCCTGAAACAGAAGGTGAAGAGTGTTGTTTCGTCCCAGTCCATGGGACCAGGTACCTGCTCCCTCCCAAATCCTCTCACACCCTACATGTAGCATCTGCAGGGGCCAGCAGGCAATCAGACATCTCCTCCTCTCCCAGCCCTCCTACATTCTCCACCCTCCTCTTTCCTTCCCTCCTTCCAACCTCCCTCTCTTTACTCTCCCTCCACACTCCTTTCCTCCCTTCAACTTCCCTCCATCCCCACTCTTGCATCCACCCTCCCTCTACTCTCCTCCTTTAAATCTCCCACCACTTTCCACCCTCCCCACTCCTCCTGCCTCCACCCAGCAGCCACAGAAACATGGTTTAATATGATGAAAACAAGTTTCTGTAACTTCAGGGGTTTGTGGGCCAGTCCTCAGTGGGCGCTGTGCTGTTCCCCAGCATCCTGTCTGTCATGTGGCAGCCTACAGCCATGTCTGAGATAAAGACAGGGCCAGGGGAATCACCACATTGATGGGGAGCCCAGAGAGTACACAGCGTGAGCCCAGCTCACCCATGCTAACCAAGGTGCCTCCCTGAGTGAGAACCATTTGCCTGTGTTCTCTCCAAATCTTTCCTAACCATGTACCAGTCTACATGTCTTGAAGGTGTCACTCAACTTAGTCAGTGTCACCTGATCTCAAGGTCACCATTCTCATAACTCTTTTGCACCTTTTCCAGTTTCATTACATGCTTCCTTTAGACTGATTGCCTGCTGGCCCCTGCTTCCTTTAGGCGATTCACCAGGCTGATACCTGGAATGGCAGGAATGACTTATGAGGAAAGATTGCGCAAATTGGGATTGTACTCGCTGGAGTTTAGAAGATTGAGAGGGGATCTCATAGAGACATATAAAATTCTGGCAGGACTGGACAGAATGGATACAGATGGGATGTTTCCAAGGATGGGAAAACCCAGAACCCGGGGCCATGGTTTGAGGATAATAGGCAAACCATTTAGGACCGAGATGAGGAGGAATTTCTTGACCCAAAGGGTGGTGAATCTGTGGAATTCATTGCCACAGAGAACAGTAGAGGCAGGTTCATTAAATATGTTTAAGAGGGAATTAGATCTATTTCTTCAGTATAAGGGTATTAAAGGTTATGGAGAGAAGGCGGGGACGGGGTACTGAACTTTTAGATCAGCCATGATCTCGTTGAATGGCGGAGCAGGCTCGAAGGGTCGAATGACCTACTCCTGCTCCTATCTTCTATGTTTCTATGTTTCTATGACATGTAGAAACATAAAAACCAGCAGGCCGTTCAGCCCCTCAAGCCTGCTCCCCCATTCAACATGACCATGAATGACCATAGGACCCCAGTCTATTATCCCTGTTTTCTCTCCACACACCCCGATCCCTTTAGCCACAAGGGCCACAACCCCTCCCTTGTGAATATCTAATGAACCAGCCTCAGCAACGTTATGCGGCACGGGGTTCCACAGGTTCACAATTCTCTGAGTGAAGAAGATCCTCCTCACCTCAGTCCTGAATGACCTCCCCCTTCTCCTTGGACTGTGACCCCTTGTCGTGGACTTCTCCAACATCTGGAACATTCTTCCTGCATCTCACCTGTCTAGTTCTGACAAGAGTTTGATGCCTCAATGAGATCCCCTCTCATTCTCCTGAATCCCAGTGAGTGTAACCCTAGTCTATCCGTTCTTTCTACATCCGTCAGTCCTGTGGTCCCAAGGATCAGTCTGGTGACCTTTCACTGCACCCCATCAATCACAAGGATGTCCTTCTTCGGATTCAGAGACCAAAACTACCCACAATACTCAAGGTCCCAGATTGAGTTTGTCGTTGAGGAGGATGATGGTGGAGGGGTAGCAGCTGTTCCTGAACCTGGTGGTACGTGTCTTGTGGCACTGATACCTCTTTCATAGAGCCATAGAACATTACAGAAAAAAAACAAGCCTCTTCGGCCCTTCTAGTCAGTGCTGATTCATTTTTATTTGCTTAGTCCCACTGATCTGCACCTAGTCTATAGTTCTCAATACCCCATCCATGTACCTGTCCAAATTCCTCTTAAATGTTAAAGTGGACCCCACATTCACCACCTTAGCTATTGGTGTCCCCAAAGCCGACCACGATCCAGCCAGTTCACACACTTTCCACCACACATCTGTAGAAATTTGCCAGGGTTTCCAATGCCATGCCGAATCTCTACAAACTCCTGAGGAAGTAGAGGCGCTGACGTGCTATTCAGGTTATCCACATATTGCTTGAGAGAACTTCCCAATTGCAAAGCTGAAAGCCCACCCTATCATTCATACTATGGTGGTCCCAGTCAATTAGAGGGGATTTCCTGATACACCCCTTGCAGCTATCTTCAATCTCCCAACTTACTTACTCCTCTAATTCATGTGAACAACGGAAACCCCCAATATGTCTTCCCTTCTCCTCTCCTCTTCACCTTCCACAGGGACCACTCCCTCCATGACTCTCTTGTCCACCTCCCTCCCCACCAATCGCACCCCCGGCACCTACCTGCGTGAATGCAGGAGATGCTCTACTTGTGCCCACACCTCCTCCCTGATCACCATTCAGGGCCCCAAACCGACCATCCAAGGAAAGCAACACTTGTGAGACTAGGCGCAGACTGGGAGATCGCTTCATAGAGCACCTTGTCTCTGTCCACCGCAATACCCTGGATCTCCCAGTGACCACCCATTTCAATTCCCCATCCCATTCCCTTGCTGACATGTTTGCCCAAGGTCTCCTCATGCACTGCCAGACTGAGACCACCTGTAAATTGGAGGAACAGCCCCTCGTCTTCTGACTGGCCACCCTTCAACTGGACAGCATTAATGTCGATTTCTCTGGTTTCCGTCAGCCAACATCCCATCTTTTCCCATGTCTCCTTTTTGCTTCCCTTCTCCCTCTGACTCCTTTCCCCGAGTTCTGCTTTCAGAGCCAAAACACCCACCCCCCAACAATTCTCATCTTTCCCCTCTTCCTCCTATGCACAACCAATGTACTCCTTCCCTAACCCATTCAGCCCTTCTCCCCAGCCCTTTAATTCAGGCAAAAACACTGAAAATGCTGAAGAAACTCAGCAGGTCAAACAGGAGGGAGTAAATCCCTCTCTCTCCTTCCATCCAGCTCTCCACCCCCTTCCCTCCCTCCCCCTACTTGCTGCTGTACTCCATCCTGCCTGTGGGGCCGTGCTCCTCCCCCTACCCCTCTCCATCCCCACCATCTTGTTCGGGTGCCTGGCCATATTTTTCCAAACTTTGAAGAGCTCAAGTCTGAAACGTTGACTACGTATCTTTATCTGTGTGATGATACGACCACGACACTGGACCGTGTTCCCACCAGTCTTCTACAGGGGACAACCTCTGTACCTGCAGATAGACAATCTGGGAGGCTGATTCCATCTGGCTAGCTGTCAATCGCTAATCCAGTATATAGACTTGAGCCAGCCCCTCCCGGGCCAGTCAGACACATGGAGCCAACAAGATACTACAACTGGTGTATAGAGTTTTAGTGGATTAAAGCCTATAGTGGTCTTTCCTGTGTTTTGTGTTTGTTTTCTGCACCACAGCGCATCACAATCTCTGCTAGATAAAAGTCACTGTTTGACCTGCTGAGTTCTCCTTTTCATTCAGGCACCTGCCTCCTTTTCACTCATACCCTGAGGAAGGGCTCAGTCCCAAAACACTGGTTATGTACGGTATCTGTCCCCCCTATGGACGCTGCGAGACCTGTTGTGTTCATCCAGCATTTGTGTTTTTGTTACCGCCTAGCTCAACCCCCTTTGCCCATTCTTCTGTTCCATAGTTCCACCCACAAAGCGTCAGTGGATGAGTTCCCTGGAATACCAAGTCCAAACACTGTAGGATACCCTCCCTCCTCAAAAATGCAATCCCCCTCCTCATGTACCTCACAGCTTGAGCATATAACACAAGACCAAAGCAGTGAGGTCTGACCTGACTTGGATTGCTTCCTGTCACCAGGTGATGTGCTTGGTTTCTTCTTGCTCTGACCCTTTGCTGAGCTCAGTCTGCTCACAGAATCTGCTGGGAGGAGAAAGTCAGAGTACGATAGAAACTCCTGGGGACATCTCCCCCATCACCCATTCTCCCCATCGACACATTCCCCAATCACCCACTTTCTCTACGGACACTCTCCCCTATCCACCTACTCACCCGCATCATCCACTCTCTCCCATTGACATATTCTCTCATCATCCACTCTCCCAAGGACACTCTCCCCATCACCCACACTACCCACAGACACTCTCCCCCAACACCCACTCTCCCCCAACACCCACTCTCCCCCAACACCCACTCTCCCCCAACACCCACTCTCCCCCAACACCCACTCTCCCCCAACACCCACTCTCCCCCAACACCCACTCTCCCCCAACACCCACTCTCCCCCAACACCCACTCTCCCCCAACACCCACTCTCCCCCAACACCCACTCTCCCCCAACACCCACTCTCCCCCAACACCCACTCTCCCCCACAGATAGGCTGGTGGAGTAGTTGATGGGTCCAGCCGTTGGTGTGCTCTCCTGCCACTGTCTCACTATTTATCGTGAAGGCTAACCAGCAACTGATAGTTCCAAGCCCAGCCACATTTGAATTAACACACCATGCAAGGAACTCCAACCATACCTTTCTGAAGTAAGGAACCAGATAAGCCTTGCTTCTTGTCATTCGGAGATACATCACTCGGCTCTCTGGCGGAGGTGGGGCCACTCAGAGACCCTGCAGGCAAGACAAGTCAATGAGGACATAGTTGAGGTAGATTAGGACTGAGAGAGGAAGCTGAGAGGTGCAGGAGAAGTGGAGATTCTCAGCATGTGAGGAGGGAAGTGGTGTTGTGGGGGATAACATTCCAGGGTCAAGCCAGGGTAGTCAGGTCTCTGGCTTAGATAACACTGGTAATGAACCTGATCAGGTGACAGAACTCTCAACAGGAGTTTATTTCGGTGAAAGTGAGCACAACTCCCTGAGAATTTGCATCACTTTGGAAAAGGACAGGTGGGGACAAAAGGGGAAAGTGAAAGATCAGGTCAGAACTTTGGCCAATAAATTGGGATCAGATATTCTCAAGTTCAAGTTTACTACCATCTAACTGTACATGTTCAACCTGACAAAACATGCACACACACAATACAGCGCAGATAGTAATCACAAACATACACAAAGGTATAAATTAAAACACTTTGGATTTACAGGATACAGTTCATCAATCTCACAGCTATTCCCCAGCTTGGCAGTCTGATTTTGATGCTCCTCTACCTTTCACCTATGATACTACAGTGGATGGAAAGGGTCCTCAGTAATTCTTTGAGTCCTATTTACACAATCCCGGTAAGTCAAGTTTATTGTCGTCTGATTGTACTAGTACAATCTGACAGAACCCCATTCTCCGGTCCTCAGTGCAAAAACACGCAGACACACAATCAGACATAACACACAGTCAGACAAATAATAAATATACAAGATAAGTATTACTGTATACAAATAAAAAAATATTGTTTCTTGAACATGAGTCTCGGAGGGTCAGTGCGAGCAGTTCCTTTGGTTGTTCACAGTTCTCAGCGCTTGTGGGAAGAAGCTGTTCTCAGCCTGGTGGTGCTGGCTCTGATCCTCCTGTATCTCTTCCTCGATGGAAGCAGCTGAAAGATGCAGCGTGTGGTGTTGAAGGGGTCCTCAATGATTTTGCATACCCTCTTCGGACAACAATCTCAATAGATCATGTTGATGGGGGAGAGGGAGACTCCAGTGATCCTCTCTGTCACTCTTATGGTCCTGTAGATTGACCTCCAATCCATTTCTCTGCAGCAACCGTACCCAGCCGTCGAGGATGCTCTCGATAGAGCTCCTGTAGAAGGTTGACAGGATGGTGGCTGGTGGCCTTGCCCACTTCAATCTTCTCAGGAAGTGCAGTCGCTGTTGCACCTTCTTGACAAGTGAGGAGTTATTGAGTGTCATCATGGAGTGGTCATCTTCGGAGTGGGCTGAGCCAGAGTGGGAAGCTTTTGGCTCAAAGGGGTTCATTCAGCAAGAATATGCAAGAGGCAAGGGATAGTAGGAGTTTAAGTAAGAAAGGGTCACCCTATTCGAGGAACAAAAAGGATTCAGCAGGTAGGCACAGGTAAAAGTAGGTTTTTGAAATATATAGTTTGTTCCTCTAGTCATAGACAGTGGGAATGGCAGCCCAGGCAGGGAAAGGCTCCTCTTCCAGAATGTGGGTCATCAGAGAAGCTGACAGTGTCCATGATGGCTTCATCTGCAAGACGTGCATCCAGCTGCAGCTCCTGACAAGCCGAGTTCAGGAATTGGAGCTGGAGTTGGATGAACTCCGGATCATTCGGGAGGCAGAGGGGAATAATAGGAGTTACAGGGACAACATCACATCTGGGAGGCAGGAGGAGGGGAGATGAGTGACAGACAGGAGAAGGAAATGGAACAGGCCGGCAGTGCAGGGCACCCCTGTGGGTGTTCCCCTCAATAACAATTGAACTATTTTGGATACTGTTTTTTTTGGGGGTGGGGGGGAACCTACCAGGGACAAGCCACGGAGATCAGGTCTCTGGCACGGCGTCTGGTTGTGATTAAGGAGGGAAGGGAGGAGAAGAGGTGAGCTGTAGTGATATTGGTTTCTATAGTTAGGGAGACAGATAAAAGATTCTGTGGAGGAGATCAAATATCCCGGATAATACATTGCCTCCCTGGTGCCAGGATCTGAGATATCTCAGATCGAGTTTACATCATTCAGGAGGGAGGGTGAGCAGTCAGATGTCGTGGTCCATGTAGGTACCAATGTGGGTAGGAAGGGTGAAGAGGTCCTGCACCTAGATTTCAGGGGGTTAGGTGCTAGGTTGGAGGACAGGACCTCAAGTGTAGTGATCTCTGGATTGCTGCTCACGCCACATTCTAGTGAGGTTAGAAATAGGAGGATAATGCAGCTCAACACGTGGATAAAGACATGGTGCAGGAGGGAAGGCTTCAGATTTCATGGATCATTGGGCTCTTCCAGGGAAGGTGGGACCTGTTCCAATGGGACAGTTTGCATCTGAACTGGATGGGGACTAATATCCTTGTGGGAAGGTTTGCTAGTGCTGCCCTGGTGGGTTTAATTTAGATTTGCAGGGGTTGGGAACCAGAGGGCCAGAGCAGATAGAGGATTGGAGGAGGGAAAAGATGACGTGAAAATTGCAGGCACCGTTAGAGTCAACGGGTTGTACATGGTGTAATGTTCTCAGGGGCATCTATTTCAATGCAAGGTGTGTTGTAGGAAAGGCAGACGAGCTTAGAGCATGGACGAGCATATGGAATTATGACATTGTGGCCATTAGTGAAACGCGGTTGCAGGAGGGGAAGGACTGGCAGCTCTATGTTCTGGGCTGATGCAATAGAACGGTAGGGGGGGGGGAGGGGGAATGAAAGGGGGAGGAGTGGCATTGCTCATCAGGGAAAGTATCCAGTTGTGCTTAGGCAGGATAGACCAGAGGGCTCGTCTACTGAAGCCAAATGGGTGGTGCTGAGGAACAGAAAAGGTATGACCACACTCATGGGGTTGTATTATAGACCGTCCAATAGTCAGTGAAAATTGGAGGAGCAAATCTGTACAGAGATAGCAGACAGTTGCAGGAAACATAAGGGTGTGATCGTCGGGGATTTTAACTTTCCATATATTGACTGGGAATCCCATCCTGTAAAAGGGCTGGATGGCTTGGAGTTTGTCATATGTGTTCCGGAAAGTTTCTAAATAAATATATAAATGCACCAACTAGAGCAAATGCAATACTGGATCTCCTATTAGGGAACGAGACAGGACAGGTGAGGTGAACATTTTGGGTCCAGTGATCATAATGCCATTAGTTTCATGCTAATTATGGAGAAGGATAGGTCTGGGCCTTGGATATAATTTAATTAAAATTATTCTCATGTCAAGATCAAAGGCAAGTTTAAAGGCAGAGGGAACCTTGGTTTTCAAGGTATTTTGGGGATTCGGTTTAGAAGAGAGAGAGGTATAACAAGTATCGGTAACACGGAGCAAATGAAGTACTTGAGGAGTCTAAAAAATGCAAAAAAACCTCAAGAAAGAAATCAGAGAGGTTAAAAGAAGACGTGAAGTGGCTTTGGCAACAATGTGAAGGGAAATCCACTGTTTTTTGTGTGGTAGGTCGTGTTTAACCAAACGTGGAGTTTTTCGAGGAGATTACTAGGAAAGTTGATGAAGGAAAGGCTCTGGATGTTGTCTACATGAACTTTAGTAAGGCCTTTGACAAGGTCCCACATGGGAGGTTAGTCAGGAAGATTCAGACACTAGGTATTCATGGTAGAAAAATGGATTCGACAATAGTTGGACTGGAGAAGCCAGAGAGTAGTGGTGGATGATGCTTCTCAGATTGGAGGTCTGTGACTAGTGATGTGCCTCAGGGATCGGTGCTGGGACCATTGTGTGGGAAACTGGATCAGCAAGTTTGCAGATGACACTAAGATTGGAGACCTTGTGGACAGTGAAGAAGGTTTTCAAAGTTTGCAGAGGGATCTGGACCAGCTGGAAAATGGCCAGTGGAATTTAATGCAGACAAGTGTGAGGTGTTGCATTTTGGAAGGACAAACCAAGAAATAGACGTGTTTAAAATTATGAGCGGGGGTAGACAAGAGTAAATGTAGGTCAGATTTTTCCACTGAGGGTAGGTAAGAAACAAATCAGAGGGCATGGGTTAAGGGTGAAAGGGGAAAAGTTTAGGGGGAACTTCTTCAGAGAGTTGTGGGAGTGTGGAACGAGTTTCCAGCCAAGGTGGTGTATGTGGGCTCAATTTTGACATTCAAGAAGAATTTGGACAGGTCCATGGATGGGAGGGGGCTGGAGGGGCTACGGACTGGATGCAGGTCAGTGGGACAATGCAAAAAAAAATTGGTTTGTTGCAGGCTGGAAGAGCTGAAGAGGGTTGTTTCTGTGCTGTGGTATTCTAATATAGGAAAGGGAGACCCCTGTGATCTTCTCGGCCGTATTGATGATCCTTTGTATTGACTTCTGGTCTGATGCTTTGCAGCGACCATCCACACAGTGACAAGGGAAATGCAAAGTAAAAATGTTAATGATGTTTCAGGACCACTTGCACGGGGTCTGGGACAGGGTTGTCTCAAGTGACAGGGAAAAGATGGCCAAGTAAAGGAGCCATGGTTGATGAGAGATGTGACAGCTAATCAAAAGGAAGACGGAAGCATACACAAGGTTTTGGAAGCAATAGTCAGGAAGGACAGCCCGATTATATAACAGTCAGAGCAATGGTAATTATAGCACCAGTGACCAGAGTTTGAATCTGGAGCTGTCAGTAAGGAGGTTGTACATTCTCCCCGTATGTGCAAGGGTTTCCTCCCATCCTTCAAAAACGTAAGGGGGTTGTAGGTTAATTGCAGTAATTGGGTGGCATGGGCTGGTGGGCTGGTAGGGCCTGTCACCACACTGCATGACTAAATCATAAAAATTTAAAATACATTAAAAAATAACATGCAACTAGAAAAGGACTTTAGAAACAACAGGAGAACGAGAAGGGGACATGAGAAGCCCTTGGCAATTAGGAATAAGGAAACCCCTCCAGTGTTCTACATGTACATGACGACCAGAAGGATGGCGAAAGTGGGGATAGGACCCATAAAGTGGGAAACGTCTGGAAATGGGGGAGGTCCTCAATGAATACTTTGCTTCAGTGTTCACCAGCGAGTATGAGGTCAGTATAGAACAAGCTTGTGTGCTGGAAATTAAGGAAGTGCTGGGTCTTCTTAAGAACATTCAGATAGATGCCTCTGGGACCAGATAGATTATAGCCCAGGTTAGTAGAGGAAGCAAGGGAAGAGGTGCTGGGGCATTGGAAATGATCTTTTCATTCTCCCTGGCACAAGATATTGACCGGAGGATTAGAGAATGGAAATGTAGTCCCCTTATTAAAGGTAAGAGGGAGAACCCTGAGAATGATCGAGTAGTGAAGCTTGCGTCAGGGCTTTGCTTAAGGGTTTTAGTAAGGGGAGGGGAGGGAGGCTCTTTCCTTTTTTCTTTTTTATATATACATGGAATTTTTATAATTTTATGTGATGCAATTTATACTGTGGTTCAAAATTAAATAAATAAAATATTTTAAAAAATCTCTGGTGAGACCACACAGGGAATTGTGTTCAGTTCTGGCCACCTCATTTCAGGAGGGATGTGGAAGCTATGTAGAGGGGCAGAGGAGATTCACTAGGATGTTGCCTGGATTGGAGAATAAATCTTTAGAGGCAAGGTTAGCAGAGCTGGGACTTTTTTCTTTGGTGCAAAGAAGGATGAGTGGAGACTTAATAGAGGTCAACAAGATGCTGAGAGACATAGATAGGGTGGACAGGCAGCGCTTTTTTCCTGGGACAACACCTAATATCTGAGGACATCTGTAAAAGATGAGTGGAGGAAAGTTCAAGACTAATTTTTTTTTTTAAGTCAGAGAGTGGTGGGTGCCTGGAATGCATAGCCAGCAGTGGTGGTGGAGGCTGGTACAATAGGGGATTCAAAAGACAGACAGGCACATGGATGTAAAGAAAAATAGAGGGCTATTGATGTGAGGTTGGAATGGGTTATGTTGATGTGGAGTAGGTTTACATAGGTCGGCACAACCTCACAGGTGGATGATTGTTCTAGGTTCCATAAGGCTCTATAGTAAGCAGGTAGAACGAGAGGATTTTATCCGAGAGTTGTCCTTAAATCTGAATTGTGCTGTTCCCCTCAACAATAAGTAAATTGTTTTCGATACTGTAGGGGGGAAGGATCTACCAGGGACAAGTTGTGGTGGTCATGTCTCTGGAGCAGAGGCTGCCCCTCAGCTCAATAGGAAGGGGGAGAAGAGGAGAACTAAGGTGATTTGGGACTCGTTGGTTAGGTGAGTTGATAGCAGGTTTTGTGAATGAGATCGAGGCTCCTGGATGGTATGTTGCCTCCCAGGTGCCAGGGTCAGGGTTGTCTCTGATCACAGCATGCTGGAGGAGGAGGGAGAGCAGCCAGATATTGTGATCCACGTGGGAACCAATGACATAGATAGTTCGGATGAGGCCTGAAGAAGGAACATAGGGAGTTAGGAAAGAAGTTAAAAGGAAGACCTCAAGGGTGGTAATTTTTGGATTGCTGCCTGAGACACACACCAGAGAGGGTAGGAACAGGAAGTTGTGGCAGATGAACGTGTGGCTGAAGAGATGGTGCAGGAGCAAGGTTTCAGGTTTGTGGATCATTGGGGTCTCTTCTGGGGAATGTCTGACCTGTACAAACAGGACAGGCTGCACCTGAACTGGAAAGGGACCAATATCCTGGTGGGCAGGAGCTGTTGGGGAGGGTTTAAACTAGTTTGGCAGGGAGGTGGGAATCAGAATGTGAGGGCAGAGATTAGGGTATAAGTTTAAAAGCACGATGCTGTGTATTCTGAGTTGGTGACGAAGGACAGGCAGGGGATAAAACATAAAGGGAGACAGTTAGAGGGTTGGAAATGTATCTATTTCAATGCGAGGAGTATTAGGAATAAAGGGGATGAACTTAGAGCTGGATCAGTACGTGGAACCACGATGTGGCAATTACAGAGAATTGGCTTGAAAAAGGGCAGGATTGGCTGATGCAGGTACTGGGGTTTAGGGGTTTTAAAGGGAATAGGATGGGAAATAAGGAGGGGGATGGGAAGGGATAGCATCACAGCTGTAGAAAGGGAGGGCCCTGCAGAGGGAGTGTCCACTGAGTCAGTGTGGGTGGAAGTTGGCTCCATGTCATCTATAAGCCCCCAAATGGCTCCGTCATCTATAAGCCCCCAAATAGCCCTCAGGACTGGGTTGTAGTTATGGGTGATTTCCACTTCCCTAGTATTGACTGGCACCTCCTGACTGCAAGCGGGATGGACGGGGCTGAATTTGTCAGGTGTGTACAAGGATTCCTGACACAGTCTGTGGACCGGCCAACGAGAGGAGAGGCCACACTGGATCTGGATCTGGATCTGGGGAATGAACCTGGTCAGGTAGCGGACCTCTCGGTGGGGGAGGGCGGGGGGGGGGTGCATTTTGGTGAGAATGACCACAACTCGCTGAGCTTTAGCATGGATATGGAAATGGATAAGAGCAGACAAAATGGGAAAATGTTTAATTGGGGAAGGGATCATTATGATGGGATGAGTCAGGAACTAGCGAGAGTGAAAGCACAGAACGAATGTGGAGGAAGTTTAGGGACCACTTGTGCTGGGTTCAGGATAGGTTTGTCCCACTGGGACAAGGAAAAGATGGTAGGAAAAGGGAACCATGGTTGACAAAACAGGTGAGATAGCTATTGAAGAGGAAGAAGGAAGTATACATTAGATTTAGGAAGCAGAAAACAGGAAGGGCTCAAGAGAAGTATATGGTAGCCAGGAAGGAGCATAAGAAAGGACTTAGGAGAGCTCAAAATGGGCATGAGAAGTCCTTGGCATGTAGGAAAAAGGAGAACTCCAAGATGTTCTATGTGTATGTGAAGACAGAAGGATGAAATGATAAAGGAGGGAACATGTGCCTGGAGGTGGAAGAGGTTAGGAGGTCATAAATGAATATTTTGCTTCAATATTCATGAGAATATTGATCAGGTTGAGGTTAGACTAGAACAGGCCTGTGTGCTGGACAATGTGGAGATTAAGGAAGTGTTGGATCTTCTTTAAAAAATTAAGATTGCAAAGTCCCCAGGGCTGGTCACGATGTACACCAGGATGCTGTGGGAAGTGAGGGAAGAGATCATTGGGGCAGTAGCTACAATCTTTGAGTCCTCTGTGGCCGCAGGGGAGGTGCTGGAGGATTGGAGAGTGGTAAATGTAACCCTTGTTGAAAAAAGATAATAGGGAGAATCCTGGGAATTACACACCAGTGAGTCTTAAGTCAGAGGCACGCAAACTGTTGGAAAGGATTCTTTAGGATGGATCTATGAGCATTTGGAGAAGTCCAGTCTACTCAAGGATAGTCAGCAGGGCTTTGTGAAGGGAAGGTCATGCCTCATGAATCTAATTGAGCTTTTTGAGGAGGTAACAAAATAAATTGATGAGGTTAGGTGGTAGATGTGGTCGACATGGATTCTAATAAGGCATTTGACAAGGTCCCCCATGAGAGACTCATCCAGAAAGTCATGAGGCACAGGATCAGTGGAACTTTGTCTGTGTGGATAAATAATTGATTTGTAGGAAGAAAGCAGAGAGTAGTAGTGGAAGGAAAGTATTTTGCCTGGAGGTCAGTGACTAGTGGAGGGGCCACAGGGTTCTGTTCTGGGACCCCTGCTCTTTGTGATTTTTATAAATTACCTGGATAAGAGGCGGGAGGATGGGTCAGTGGATGACACGAAGGTTGGAGCAGTTGTGGATGGAGCTGAAAGTTGTCAAAGGTTACAGAAGAATATAGACAGGATGCAGAATTGGGTGGAAACATGGCAGATGGAGTTAAATTCAGATAAGTATGAGGTGATGCATTTTGGAAGGACAAACCAGAAGGCTGAGTACGTGGTTAATGGTTGGTTACTGAGGAGAGTGGATGAACAGAAAGACTTTAGGGTCCAAATCCCTGCAACCCTCAAGATCGCCACACAGGTTGATAGAACAGTTAAGAAGGCCTATGGGATGCTGGGATTCATTAATAAAGGGATTGAGTTCAAGAGATGTCATGTTACAACTCCACAAATCTCTGGTGAGACCACATTTGGAGAATTGTGTTCAGTTCTGGTCACCTCATTATAGGAAAGATGTGGAAGCTGTGGAGAGGGTGCAGAGGAGATTCACCAGGATGTTGCCTGGATTGGAAAATAAGTCTTATGGCGCAAGGTTAGAAGAACTGGATCTTTTCTCTTTGGAGCGTAGAAGGATGAGAGGAGACTTAATGGAGGTCTACAAGATTATGAGAGGCATAGATAGGGTGGACAGGCAGCATCTGTTTCCCAGGGTAGGCATGGCAAACACTGGAGGACATCTGTATAAAATTAAGGGAGGGAAGTTTAGGGGAGATATCTGGGTAAGGCTTTTTTTATGCAGAGAATTATGGGGCCTAGAATGCCTTGCCAGGGATGGTGGTGGAGGCTGTAACATTAGGTGCATTTAAGAGACTCATGGACAGACACCTGGATGGAAGAATGATCGAAGGTTATGGGGTAGGGAGGGTTTCGAACATTTTTTTAAAGAAATATATGGGTCAGGTTAACATTGAGGGCTGAAGGGCCTGTGCTGTGCTCTAGTGTTCTATGTTCTACACCGATACTCACCACTTCCAGGGAGATTCCCATCCTTTGGAGCCATGTCCTGAGGTGGTGGAGAAGGAGGTGTCCCAACTTGGCCTGGGGTAAGTACCCCAGAAAGCTTCTCAGTCACAGCATCTGGAATTTAGACCAGACACATCAGATGGTGGATTTAGACTGGGAGATCCTCCAAGACAGTGACTCCCATGAATTTAAATTTGATCATTCTCTTCCACCTCTGATCCTCAAATGTTCACTGGTTCTCCCTTCCTGAAGTGCACAATCAGCTCCTTGGTTTTGGGGACATCCAGTATTTCTGTACTACTCAGAGACAGGAAGTTCTCACCAGCAGAGCAGTGAGGAGAGAGGATGCTGCAAAGTCTCTGGGTCGGGCCCTGCCCTTGACTGGAAAGAGGTGCAGACAGAGCTTCATGTAACACTACAGCAGAGGGACAGGCCCATTGCTCCATGGTAGGCACCACCAGTAACCACAGAGACAAGACTGAGGGAATGATAGGCTTTAATATACAGAAGAACCTTGCTGGCTTGGATCCAGGTATAGGAATGGAGAGAAGGGAGAGGTGGCTCGACCTTTATGGCCCAGGACCACGGGGGGAGGAGTCATAGAGTATGAGTCATCAGTGGGTGGGCCAGCTCCATCTATACAGTAGTCCTCAATAACTATATACAATGGAGGAAACATATTACCACACCCCACTGACCATGATGGATCTTATGTCCTCCCACAGTACTACTGGCTCGGTTGTAATACTCTCCGTTTGGCTGTGAGGCATCTTGAGGTTGTGTAAAGTGGCTGAGATACAACTTTCCTTCCTTGGTCTGAAAGATGACACCCTTTGTCAGTGCAGCAGAAACGTCCAGCCTCATCAAACAGGACAGTACAGGAACAGGCCCTTCAGCCCTCTGTCTATACTGACCACATCAGACTAATGCATGTGCTCCAAATCCTTCCATTCCCTGTCTTTCAAAATGCCTCTTAAATGTTCCCCTCATAACCGCTTCCTGTGCCTCCCCTGGTGGTGTCTTCCAGACACCAACCACTCTTTTCCCCAACTTTCCCCTCTCACCTTAAACTTATACCCTCTATTGTTTGACATTCCCACCCTGGGAGAAGGATTCTGTCTGCTTCTCCTAATTTTGTCAAATTCTATCAAAATTCCACTCAGCCTATGATGCTTCCAGATAAAAGGTTCATGCCCTTTAATCCAGGCAACATCCTGGTAAATCTCTTCTGCCCCCTGGCGAAAGCCTCGCATTTTCCCCATACTGTAACTGTAAATAAAACTTTTTAAAAACCACCGTGTCTGCAGATTTTTGTGTTATAACCCAAGTCATGGTTGCAACATGACGTCCCAATTTTTATACTCAGTGCCCCGAGTGATGAAGGGAAGTGTGGTGTACATGGTTTTTCCACAGGGCAGTCCAGCAATGGCAGCAGGTTGAAGGTGGCAGCCAGATTGTGATGGATCTCAGCCCCAGCAGCTGAGCAGGGAGCTGTAGCTGCTGCCTGCAGAACTCAGATCAATGCCAGAACTGGGGTTGCTCACCCCCTGAACCTTCCCCACTGAACCCTTTACCATGTGTTCTCACCTCCTGCAAAATTCATCCCACATCTTCATTCCTGCCCCATTTCCAAATTCCCAAGCCTATCACCTCACATCCATCTCCTCAACCTCCTCCCTCAAGCCCAACACTCTCAGCTTCCAGTCCATCGGTTTCTTGAGAAGCAGGTTGAGCAGCCAGATGTCACGGTCCACGTCGGTACCAATGACGAAGGCAGGAGTAGGGAGGAGGTCTTGAAGGGTGATCATAAGGAATGAGAAAGGAAGTTGAAGAGCAGGACCTCGATGGTGGTCATCTTGGGATTGCTGCCTGTGCCACACGCCAGTGAGGGTAGGAATAGGAAGCTGTGGTGGATGAATGGGTGGGCAAAGGGTTAGTGCAGGGACAGGGGTGCAGGTTTGTGGATCATTGAGATCTCCATAGGGGAAAGTATAATCTGTACAAGCAGGATGTACAGCAGGACCTTGATGTCCCTGCTCCTGTACATAGTGCCCTGACTGAAGGCAAGCATCATGCTAATGGCCTTCTATGCCACCCTGTCTGTTTGTGTCTCTAATTTCAGGGAACTATGTAGAGGTGCCTAACCTTTTATCTGGAATTCCAAAAATCTGCAATCTAAGATGGAGTTTGGTGCCAGACAGGACCAATGTGACCCTCGGTCAGCTTTCGTGTATCCTGTTGTGTTCCGCGTCACTAATTAGTGGTATCTTTACTTTATAAGGACCCTACCCATTGAACATGATCCTCACTCAACTCATGCTGGAATATCCCATGTCATTCTGCTACTTTATAAAAGCATCCAAATCGTCAAATACTGAAGCCGGTCCAGTGGCAGCAGCTCAATGGCCGTCATCGCTACCCATAATCCCCTATCCAGCTGAAACTGCTGTACCAGCACAGCGCAGGGGAACTGAGAAGGGGCTCGTTCCCCTGGCATTGGTATAACAATGGGGGGTGGGGGAGGGAGGAGAGAGAGGGCAGCACATCGGGGAGCGGGCGGGCAAGAGGGTGGGTGAGGGGGTGGGGAGAGAAAATGGCAGCGTGACTCAGGTGGGTGAGGAAGAAAGATGGCAGCGTGACTAGGGTGGGCGGGGGGGGAGAGATGGCAGTGTGACTCGAGCGGGCAAGGGGGGAGAGATGACAGTGTGACTTGGGTGAGCGAGGTGGGAGAGAGAGAAAGCAGCACGACTCTAACGGGCGAGGGGGAAGAGACAACAGTGCAACTTAGCCTGGCGAAGGGGGGGGGGGGAGATGGCAGCGTGATTCGGGTGGGTGACGGGGGAAAGACAGCAATACAATACAGGTGGGCGAGGGGGGAGAAACGGCAACAGAACTCGGGCGGGAGAGAGGGTAGAGACGGCAATGTGACTTGTGTGGGTGAGGGGGAGAGATGGCAGCGTGACTCAGGTGGGTGGTTTTAAAGGGATGGAAATCAAAATAATTTCGAAATCCAGAAGATTCTGAATATCAGCAGATGTCCAGTCCCGACAATCCCAGATAAAAGGTCAGGCATCTGTACTTGTACCACAAGCCTTTGCCTTCCCGGTTCATGTTCTCCCTGTGACCATCGAAAATGACAGAACAGAAACAGGCCCTTCAGCCCATGTAGACTGTGCCAAACAATTTTTTTGCTGAGTCCCAATGGCTTGCATACCCTTCCCATCCATGTACGTATCCAAACGCTTCGTAAGTGTCTAAACGGAGCCCACGTTCACCACTTCAGCTGGCAGCTTGTCCCACTCCCTGTGTGAAGAAGTTCCCCCCACCCCCCCCAAACACCTTAACCTAAGTTCTTTAGTTTCTTTCAGACAGACAACACAATAACAGGGCCTTCTGACCCACGAGCCCGTACCACCCAATGACATCCAATTGACCTATTGCAAGATGGGAGGAAACCTGTGCAGACACGGGGGAGAACAGAGACCACCAGATTCGTGCTCCTGTCCTGATCGCTGGTGTTGAAACAGCGTTGCACTCACTGCGCTACTAATGGGCCTTCATAGGAGCACTGTAGGGGTGTTCCTTGCTGTCCTCTCCGCCCAAAGATGTAATCGGTGAACTGTATGTCCACAGGGATGTGGCAGGGCGGAGAGCTGTGTCGGGAAGGTGGTGGGGGTGCCTATTTACCCGCTTGCATCCTCACCCTCTTGAGGACGTCTAGGGTGCTGGACTGCGGGCTGGGGAGGTTGAAGTGAATTGTCCCCGGGGATGGTAAATTGGAAGCCATACACCATCTCAGTGGATGAGGCTGGTAGGTCTTCCTTTAGTGCTGTATGGATGACTTGGAGCACCCATGGAATTGTCTCACCCAAACTTAGTGGAAAAAGGCTGCTTGCATTTTTTTGTCTATGTCCCTCACACTTAACATCTCTCTATCAAATCTCCCCTCACTATCAGACCGAGAAAGAAGGAGGAGGGTCCATGGGTGACAGGCAGGCAGGGCAGGCACCCCTGTAACAAGTATACCATTTTGGATATTGTTGTGGGGGGAATCGACCTACCAGAGACAAGCCACTGAGACCAGGTTTCTGGCACGGAGTCTGGTCGTGGAGCTAAGGGAAGGGAGGAGAAGAGGCGAGCTGAGGGACAGATTTTTTTTTAGAATTTTTAGACACATACAGCACGGTAACAGGCCATTTCGGCCCGAGTCCGTGCCGCCCGATCTACACCCAATTAACCTACAACCCAAGTACATTTTGAAGGGTGGGAGGAAATCGGAGCCCCTGGGGAAAATGTACAAAGTCCTTACAGACAGCACCGGTTTCGAGCCTTGGTCACTGCTGCGTGAACCGCTACACCGACCCTGCAGCCCCACAGGATGGCTTGCATCTAAACTGAAGGGGGACTAATATCCTTGCAGGAAGGTTTGCTCGTGCTGCTCCATTGGTTGCATGTTCTTCCTGTGTCTGAGTGGGTCTCGTCCGGGTGCTCTGGTTTCCTCCCACTCACCAAAACCTATGGGGGTTGTAGATAAGAGGTTTTATGGAAGAGATCGATTATCCAGGATGATACGTTGCCTCCCTGGTGCCAGGGTCCGAGATATCTCAGATCAAGTTCTCCCAGTTCTCAGGAGGGAGGGTGGGCTACCAGATGACATTATCCATGTAGGGACCAATAATGTGGGTAGGGAGGGTGAGGAGGTCCTGCAGGGAGCGTTCACTGAGTTGGGCGCTAGGTTGAAGGACAGGATCTCCAGGGTGGTGATCTCAGGATTTGTGCCCGCGCCATGTGCCAGTGAGGGGAGAAATGGGAGGATGATGCAGCTCAACACGTGGCTAAAGACCTGGTGCAGGAGGGAGGGCTTCAGGTTTCTGGATCATTGGGTTCTTCCAGGGAAGGTGGGACCTGCTCCAACGGGACGATTTACACCTGAACTGGAGGGGACCTATATCCTTGTGGGAAGGTTTGCTCGTGCTGCTCCAGTGGGTTTAAACTAGATTTGGAGGGGGAGGGGAACCAGAGGGCCAGAGCAGATAGAGGAGTGGAGGAGGGAAAAGATGATGTGAAAATTGCTGTTAAGAGTCAATGGGTTGTACATGGTCAGCTACATGCCATTAGGTTCCAGTTAATTATGGAGAAGGATAGGTTAAACCAAAAGGACCAAGAAAATTGGAAGAACAAATTTGTAAAGAGATAGAATATATGTGTAATAAACATAACTTAGGGAGGGTGAGGAGGTCCTGCAGGGAGAGTTCAGGGAGTTGGGCGCTAGGTTGAAAGACAGGATCTCCAGGGTGGTGATCTCAGGATTTGTGCCCGCGCCACGTGCCAACAAGGCCGGGTCAGATACAGCAATGAGCTCTCTGAACCCTCCTCCATTAACAATGGCGTGAAGCAAGGCTGTGTTCTCGCACCAACCCTCTTTTCAATTTTCTTCAGCATGATGCTGAAACAAGCCATGAAAGACCTCAACAATGAAGACGCTGTTTACATCCGGTACCGCACGGATGGCAGTCTCTTCAATCTGAGGTGCCAGCAAGCTCACACCAAGACACAATTGCAACTTGTCCATGAACTATTCTTTGCAGAAGATGCCGCTTTAGTTGCCCATTCAGAGCCAGCTCTTCAGAGCTTGATGTCGTGTTTTGTGGAAACTGCCAAAATGTTTGGCCTGGAAGTCAGCCTGAAGAAATCTGAGGTCCTCCATCAGCCAGCTCCCCACCATGACTACCAGCCCCCCCACATCTCCATCAGGCACACAAAACTCAAAATGCTCAACCAGTTTACCTATCTCAGCTGCACCATTTCATCGGATGCAAAGATCGACAACGAGATAGACAACAGACTCGCCAAGGCAAATAGCGCCTTTGGAAGACTACACAAAAGAGTCTGGAAAAACAACCAACTGAAAAAACTCACAAAGATTAGCGTATACAGAGCCATTGTCATACCCACACTCCTGTTCAGCTCCGAATCATGGGTCCTCTACCGGCATCACCTACAGCTCCTAGAACGCTTCCACCAGCGTTGTCTCGGCTCCATCCTCAACCTTCATTGGAGCAACTTCATCACCAACATCGAAGTACTCAAGATGGCAGAGGCCGACAGCATCGAATCCACACTGCTGAAGATCAAACTGCGCTGGGTAGGTCACGTCTCCAGAATGGAGGTCCATCGCCTTCCCAAGATTGTGTTATATGGCGAGCTCTCCACTGGCCACCGAGACAGAGGTGCACCAAAGAAGAGGTACAAGGTCTGCCTAAAGAAATCTCTTGGTGCCTGCCACATTGACCACCGCCAGTTGGCTGATATCGCCTCAAACTGTGCATCTTGGTGCCTCACAGTTCGGCGGGCAGCAACCTCCTTTGAAGAAGACCGCAGAGCCTACCTCACTGACAAAAGACAAAGGAGGAAAACCCCAACACCCAACCCCAACCAACCAATTTTCCCTTGCAACCGCTGCAACCGTGTCGGACTTGTCAGCCACAAATGAGCCTACAGCTGACGTGTCCGCAAAGCCAAGCCAAAGAAGGAAGAAGTGATCATGGGAGATTTTAACTTCCCTCACATTGATTGGGATACCCATACAGTTAGAGGGCTGGATGGGCTAGAGTTTGTCAAATGTGTACAAGACAGTTTTCTTAATCAATACGTAGAGGAACCGACTCGGGACAGTGTAATATTGGATCTCCTGTTAGGGAACAAGATAGGTCAGGTGTTTGAAGTTAATGTTGAAGAACAAATTGGGTAGTGATCCCAACTCTATTAGTTTTAGGGTAGTTTTAGGGAAGAGCAAAGAAGGGCCTAAAGTTGAGGTTTTGGATTGGAGAAATGGAAATTTCGAAGGAATAAGAATGGATTTGGGGAGTATTGAGTGCGACATGAGGTCAATCAGGAAAGGCTTTGGCAGACAGAGTAACAATAAATCCAAAGGGTTTCTATAAGTACATTAAAAGTAAAAGATTAGTGAGGGATTAAATTGGACCTCTTGTAGATAACGAGGGTAGGCTGAGTGAGAAGTCAGAGGAGATGGGGGAAATTTTAAATGATTTATTTTCCTCGGTATTCACTAGGGAAAAAAATATTGTACCAGTTGAAGTAAAGAAAAATAGTGGTAGGTCATGAATCATATAAGGATAACCGAGGAGGTAGTGATGGCAGTTTTAAAAAAGATAAAGGTGGACAAATCTCTGGGTCCAGACAAAATATTCCCAGGGACACTCAGGGAGGCCATTAACAGAGATATTTAGGATGTCACTGGTCATGGGGGTAGTGCCAGAGGATTGGAGGGAGGCACATGTGGTTCTGCTGTTTAAGAAAGGGTCCAAATGTAAGCCTGGAAATTATAGACCTGTGAGTCTGACGTCTGTGGTGGGCAAGTTGATGGAAGGTGTTCTGAGGGATGGCATTTACAAATATTTGGAAGAACAGGGATTGATAGGTAGTAGTCAGCATGGTTTTGTCAGGGGTAGATCATGCTTAACAAACCTTATAGAGTTTTTCGAGGGGGTTACAAAAAAGATTGATGAAGGGAAGGCTGTGGATATTGTCTATTTAGACTTTAGTAAAGCTTTTGACAAAATTCCCCACAGAAGGTAAAGAAAAAAGGTGGAGGCATTAGGTATAAGTAAGGAGGTAATGAAATGGATTCAGCAGTGGTTGGATGGGAGGTGTCAGAGAGTACTGGTAGAAAATTGTTTGTCCAATTGGAGGCCGGTGACTAGTGGAGTTCCTCAGGGATCGGTCCTCGGTCCACTATTGTTTGTTATATATATTAATGATCTGGATGTAGGGGTAGAGAATTGGATAAGCAAGTTTGCAGATGACACAAAGATTGGTGGTGTTGTGGACAGTGAGGAAGATTACCGTAGATTAAAAGGTGATTTAGGAAGGCTGGAGGTGTGGGCTGAGAAATGGCTGATGGAATTTAATACAGATAAGTGTGAGGTGTTACATTTTGGAAAGGCAAATCTAAATAGGTCATATGCATTAAATGGTAGGCTATTGAGGAGTGCAGAGCAACAAAAGGATTTAGGAGTGATGGAATGTTGGCCTTCATAAATCGGAGTATTGAATTCAAGAGTAGGGAGGTTATGATGAAATTGTACAAAGCATTGGTGAGGCCAAGTTTGGAATACTGTGTACAGTTTTGGTCACCAAATTATAGGAAGAATATAAACAAAATAGAGAGAGTGCAGACAAGGTTCACGAGAATGTTGACAGGATGTCAGTGTTTGAGTTACAGGGAATGGTTGAGCAGCTTGGGGCTTAGAAGCGTAGAAGATTGAGGGGGGATTTGATGGAGGTGTTTGAGATTTTAAAAGGGACAGAGAGAGTCAACGTGAATAGGCTTTTTCAATTAAGAGTGGGGGATATTCAAACCAGAGGCCATGGTTTGAGATTGAAGGGGGAAAATTATAAGGGGAACATGAGGAGAAAATTCTTCACACGAAGGGTGGTTGGGATGTAGAATAAGCTTCCGGTGGAGGTTGTTGAAGCAGGGACGTTATTTACATTTAAGGAAAGACTGGATAATTACATGGAGGGGAGAGGATTGGAGGGGTATGGACCAGGTGCTGGTCAGTTGGACTAGGAGGGTGGGGATTTGTTCTGGCATGGACTTGTAGGGCCAAACTGGCCTGTTCTTTGCTGTATATGGTTATATGGTTATATATGGTCTGGGCCGAGTTGAGATTCTAAATTGGAGAAAGGCCAATTTTGAGGAAATGTGAAAGGATCTAGAATGAATGGATTGGGGGGGGGGGGGCGTGGCAAGATGGCGTAAGGATCAGACGAGCCTTCCAGTCCTCTCCTGACTCTATCTTATTGTTTTGTCTAGAAATGCCTGTTAAAATTCTTTAAAAGTTTAGATAATTTCAGTGCTGTTAATTTAACTTATGATGGTACAATTGGTGGAAAAAAGCAAAAAAAAAAAAACGACAACAGATCATCAAAAAACTACATTTTCCAAAAGTTCAAGTTTTGGAGCCTACTTACAGGAAAGACACCGGGACTCAGCATGAAATGGATCCCAGGAGAGAGGTACAGTGTTCGGATGTAGAGCTCTATGTTACATTGGTAGAGCCCCCTAAAGAGGGCGCCAAACAGCCTTTAGAACAAAGAGTTACTCAAAGACATTTGTCAACTGTAGAGGTGGCGCTGCAAACTGCATCTCTTGAGATAAAAGAACCTATACAACTTGATGTACTGGGAGAACTTAATACATTATGGACTGGGGAAAACTCCAGCCAGCGTCCTCCAGTTATTGCTGGAGAGGCTGTGGCTGGGGTTTCCACATGCACTCATACTACAAGGAAGGCAACCAGAATGAAGGAAGGAACAGAAGATCCTTTGGTTATGCAGAAGAAGCAGGAATCTGTTGAGCCAAAATCTCTTCCAATTGAAAAGATTTTTGTGAATCTTGAATCTAAATTATCTTATACAATGCAGGGATTATCCAAGATTATGACTGAACTTGGTACTAGGTTTAATACTCTGGTGAAAATACATTCTCAACAGATGGCTGAGTTTGGAGCTTTTAAGCTTGAAGTGAGAGATAAATTTAATTCGTGTGAAGAAGATATAGACGAAATATGGGATCAAGTTTTTGATGTGACCAAAATGGTCGAAGACTTACAAACTCAAAATAAAAATTTGGTGAAAAAGATTGATTATTTGGAAAACCAATCCAGATGGAACAATATAAAGATTATTGGTTTGCCGGAAGGTATGGAGGGACCAGACCCAAGAAAATGTTTTACTGAATGGATTCCGCAGGTGCTGGGTCAAGAACATTTCCCGGAAGGTATAATACTGGAATGTGCTCACAGAGCCTTGCGTAGAAGACCTATTTCAGGTCAAAGTCCAAGACCTGTTCTGGTTCGTTGCTTGAATTATTACGACAGAGAAATAATTTTACGAGTGGCTATTAGAAATGCACAACAGAGAAAATCACCCTTGATGATTCAAAATAATCGAGTTTTCTTCTATGCGGATTTGAGTCAAGAAGTTATGTTCCAATGATGGGAATTCAATCCTGCTAAAGAGTTGTTGTGGAAGAAAGGTTACAAGGCAACCTTTAGATATCCAGCTGTTTTGAAGGTTTTCCAAGATGGTTGCCAACCAAAGTTCTTTGATTCTCCAAAGGAAGCTATAGCATTTGCTCAAGAGCTGCCAATTACTCAGTTTCAACAGAGACATAGTCCGCCGCGATCTCCAAGGAGACAAGAGATGGAAGAAAAGAGTCGTGCTCCAAGAAGGAATGGTTGTAATGGTGACTCGGCAGTTGGAGCTGATTAAAAGAAGAGTTGTCCTTTTTTTTTTCTAATGCTTTTTTTAAAAAAAAGGGATATTAAATAATGATGATGTTAGTTTAAGATGAAGTGAGAGTTGGGGGAGAGAACTGGATAGGCACTATTTCCTGAAAGTCATCTGCTACGTGTGAGTTATCTCACACCCATTTTTTTGGGGGAGTTACCGCATTGCGCGGTTTAGACGGGAGGGGGTATTTTTAACCTCCTACCCATTTTTTTTTCCTTTTTTTTTGTATTATTAGATTAAAGAGTGAAGGGTTTTTTTTGTTTAATATAAAAAAAAAGCATAAGAAAGTATTTGATTGTTTAAAAAATTAAAAATTGATGTGGTTTTTTTTGTAAAGTTTATTCAGTAGATAAGGAATATCTGAAATTTAAATATGAATGGATGGATAAGTTTTTTTTAATATTTTTTCTTTAACTTTAAGGTGAAAGGAGTGGTAATTCTGGTGTATATTATTTTGCTATTTTAGTTATAGAACTAAAATGGTGAAAGTTATAAATTGAATTGTACAATTCTTAATGAGGCTTGAATTTTGTTTGTGGTTTATGCTCCATTTGTTGAAGATATAGATTTCGTTGTAGATGTGTTTTTATTATTTGGATATTTGAATTTTAACGTAATGATTGGGGATATTTAAATGTGGTACTGGAGCTTTTATTGGATAACTATTCAAGAGTAAAAGGGAAAAATGGTGGAAGAGTACTAAAATTGAATTGTACAATGCTTAATGAGGTTTGAATTTTGTTTTAAGATGGTGGTTTATGTGACTAATATGATGATAGATGTGAAGTTAGTTGATATTTGGTGAAGGTTTATCTCTATAGAGAAAGTTTTTTTTTCATCTTTTTTTTCATGCTACAATTTTTTTTTTAAGAATTGATTATTGTTTAAGAATTTTTGATAGATAATGTTACTAACTTTACTAATTTTTTATATTAAGTTTGAGTTAAATATATGTTTCATCTTAACTCCGTTTGTTAAATATATGCATTTAAGTTTGATTTAAATATGTTTTTTAAGTCTGATATCTTAGTATTAATTACTTTTCTTTTTGTTAGTATTTTAATCGGTTATGTTTTTGTTTTTTTTGTAAGTGGGTTTTTTTCTCACATATATTATTAACTTTATTAATTCTTCACTCTTTATTTTGGGGGGGAAGGGGGGGTTGGACTAATTTGAGTTGGGTTATTAATGTGTAATAATTATTGGGGAGGGTATAGTTTATTTAGATTATTGATATTGTATTGTAATTTTATTATTTTATTCTTAATCTTTTTTAATGTAATCCTATATGTTATTCATGTTATAAAATCTTAAATAAAGTTAAAAAAAAAATAGAATGAATGGATTGGGAGAAGTTGTTTTTGGGCAAGGACACGCGAGGTAAGTAGAAAACCTTCAAAGGTGAAATGTTGTGAGTACAGAGTTTGTATGTTCCTGTCAGGATTAAAGGCGAGGTTAGCAGGCAGAGGAAACCTTGGCTTTAGAAGGATAATGGGGATCTGGTTCGGAAGAAGAGAGAGGGGTATAACAGGTATCGGCAACACGGAGTAAACGAGATACTTGAGGAGTATAAAAAATGCAAGAAAAACCTCAAGAAAGAAATCAGGAAGGTTAAAAGAAGACGTGACATTGCTGTGGGCGAAAATGTGAAGGAAAATCCTAAGAGTTTCTACAAGTACATTAAGAGCAAAAGGATAGTAAGGGACAAAATGGGTCCCCTTAAAGATCAGAGTGGTTGGTTTTGTATGGAGCTGAAAGAGATGGGGGAGATCTTGAATGTTTTTTTCCCCAATCAGTATTCACTCAGTTTATGAAGGAAACATCCTTGGAAATTTTCTCTGCACTCTTTCAATCTTATTGATATCTAATTCATAGGATCACAGCAGAACAAAATAGTCAGTATGGATGTGCTGGGCTGAAGGGCCTGTTTCAGTGCTGTACATCTCAGACTCTATTACATGTACCAGACAATGGCCATCACCAACATTGTGTGGCGTGACCATTGTCGAATCTTCCACTACCAACTTGCTGAAGCACCATGGCCATCAGGCTTTCTTAGGGAGCAAACTCCACTCCTGCCACTTCCCCACCAGCTACAATTCAGGAGCGTGATTGAACTTTCTTTATTTGCCTGTGTGAATGCCATTTGATACCCCCTAGATAAAACATTATCTTTCCACAAGACACTGACTAATGTCACATGGCACACCAATGACAAACCACCTGCGGTCACTCACCAGCCAGCTCCTCTCACACCTCCCCCCAAAGTCCAGGACAGAAGGCTTGGAGACACTCCACCACCCACACACAGCACCAAATCTCTGGTGAGACCACACTTATAGAGTATTGTGTTCAGTCTGGTCACCTCATTCCAGGAAGGATGTGGAAGCTATGGAGAGAGTGCAGAGGAGATTCACCAGGATGTTGCCTGGATTGGAGTATATATTAGGCAAGGTTAGCAGAGCTGGGACTTTTTTCCTTGGAATGAAGAAGGATGAGAGGAGACTTAATAGAGGCCTTCAGATTATGAGAGGCATAGATGGGGTAGACAGCCAGCACCTGTTGCCCAGGGCAGGAATAGCCAACACCAGATGACGTGTACAAAGTGAAGGGAAGGAAGTTTAGGGGAGACATTGGGGGTAGGTTTTTTTTAAATACACAGAGGTGTGTGAGTACCTGAATGCCTTGCTGGGGATAGTGGTGGAGCCTGGAACATTAGGGGCATTTAAGAGACTCTAAGACAGGCACATAGATGAAAGAAAAATAGAGAGTTACGGGGTAGGGAGGGTTTGGTATTTTTTTATGAAATATATGTCGGCATAATTTTGGGGGGCATAGGGCCTGTACTATGTTCGATGTTCACCACACTCATCCCTGCCCACTCCCTCTCCCCACCATAATTCCCACAACCCACTCTGATCCCTCTCTCTGCCATCATTCCCACACCTCTCCTGCCCCTCTCCCTCTCCCCAACATCATTCCCACACATCCCAACCTTCCTGACGTCTACCCCTATCCCCCAACCTTCCTGGTCTTTTCCCCACCCCCCAACCTTCCTGCTCTCCTGCCCCCATGTCCCTCTGATCTTCCAGAGCCTGGCCTTGCCCCTGCAGCCTTCCAGGGCCTCCACTCCTGGTCTCCTCACCCTCTCTGTGGGTCCCTGGCCCCAGTGTCTGCTCAGGTACATGCTGAAGGTACAGCAGGTCTGCGTAAGATTTCACAGCTCCCAGGGCCGCGGTGCCACTAATCCCAGTTACCTCCAGTGTGCTTCTTGAACAAGGTCTCAACCAGGACGTCCTCCAGCCTCTCCAGCAGCTCGGCCTGCTCCAGCTCACCATTCACCTTCACCAGGATCCCTTGCCTCTCAAACCATTTCTCCAGCTCTGGCCAGCTCTCCAGGAAGCCAGTCAACCTACCATTCAGACAGAGGGTATGTCATGGGCCTTGGCTCTCAACCCAGCCCTCCCCCAGGTTAAAGCCACAGGCAGCGGTTAATGCCAGGGACAAAATTTAAGGCTTTGATCAGCAGGACTAATGTCATGACACCATTCTTGGTGGGAGAAATGGGGAGGGTGGCAGGGGCAAAGGGAGTAGACACTACAGTCAGGGGCATCATCTTCTCCCTGGATTGGGGGCTGGAGACTGCACTCACCGGGGAAACAGCTGTTCTTCTGATAGGGGCAACCTCTTAATTGGGCCTGGCACGTCCTTGGTTTCCTGCTGGCTGGATGGATTCTGGCTCTCAGACTCAGCTCCCTGACTCGCTGGGACAAAGAAGCACATCGCATTACAGCTTACTGCAAATCCCCACTCCCCACCGAAATCTCACCCAGAGCACTCCGTCCCAAACCCATCAACACTACAAATCTCTGGTGAGACCACACAGAGTATTGTGTTCAGTTCTGGTCACCTCGTTACAGGAAGGATGTAGTAACTACGGAGAGGAAGGAGATTTACCAGGATGTTACCTGGCTTGGAGAACAAGTCTTATGAGGCAAGGTTAGCAGACCTGGACTTTTCTCTTTGGAATGTAGAAGGATGAGAGGAGACTTGATAGAGGTTGACACAATTATAAGAGGCAGAGAGAGGAAGGACAGTCAGTGCTTTTTCCCAGGGCAGGAATAGCAAAGGCCAGGGGACATCTGTACAACGTGAAGGGAGGGGTTTAGGGGATACTTCGGGATAAGTTTTTTTACACAGTTGTGGGTGCCTGGAATGGCTTGCCAGGGATGGTGGTGGAGACTGAAACTTTTGGGGCATTTAACAGACAGAAAAATAGACGGTTATGGGGTAGGAAGGGTTACTTTTTTAAGGAATATAGGGGTCAGCACCGAAAGGCCTGTACTGTAGTGTCCTAGTTCTACCCTAGCTCCCTCCTCCAATTTCAGATATCCAAACCGTTGGAAACACGAAGTGAGCCAGCCAGCATCTGCCTCATCCCCTCATAATTAGCCCTTCCCCAGTTAAGCACTTCCCATGTTGCCTGTTTTTATCCTTTTTCATAGCTGTACTGAAGCAAAGGGAGTTGTGGTCGCTCTCACCAAAATGCTCCCCTACCGTGAGGTCCGCCCCCTGACCAGGTTCATTCCCCAGAACTAGATCCAGTCTGGCCTCTCCTCTTGTCGGCCGCTCCACATGCTGTGTCACTGTGCATGGAATACTGTGTTCAAGAGATTTTTTTGAAATGGTCCTTTTCATGGCAGATTGAACTGAATGGCGAACTGTGAGTTAATAAATTTTGTCTTTATTTTTATTGACTAAAAAAACGATCTGGAGTGGAACTGATCTCCTGGCATGGGGACTTCCAAGTGCTGTGCAGGACGGTTTAAACTGGATTGGCAGGGACTGGGGCCCAGAGCAGACATGAGAAGTTCGGGCCAAGTATTGTACTCAGAGAGAGCAAGTGTAGGCAGGACAGGCAGGAGCATGGTAAAGAGAGAGGAGAGACCTGGGGCTTGACACAGATCTCTGCATCCTGACAAGTAACAGAGGCCTGGAGAGTGAATCATGTTCCTTTGTTGAAGAAGGGAAATAGGGAAATGATAAGCCAGTGGCAGGGAATGTATACTTAGGGATAGGACTTGTGCATATTTGCAGAGTCATGGCCAGATTAGGGACAGTTGGCACAGATTTGTGAGGGGCAGGTCACATCTTACCAATTTGAAGAGGGAACAAAGGTGGCTGATGAGGGTAGGGGAGTAGATGTTATTTACATGGATTTAGAACCATTGAACATTACAGGTTCTTTGGCCCTTCTAGTCCATGCCAAACAATTTTTTTTGCCTTGTGCCACTGACGTGCACCCAGTCCATTGCCCTCCATACCCCTCCCATTCATGTACCTGTCCAAATTCTTCTTAACTGTTAAAATGAGCCTGCATTCATTACTTCTGCTGGCAGCTCATTCCACACCCCCACCACTCTCCGTGTGAAGAAGTTCCCCCCTCATATTCCCCCTAAACCTTTCCCCTTTCACCCATAACCCATGTCCTCTGGTTTGTATCTCACCGACCATCAGTGGAAAAAGCCGACCTACATTTACTCTATCTGTTCCCCCCATAATTTTAAATACCTCAATCAAATCTCTCCTCATTCTTCTACACTCCAGGGAATAAAGGCCTAACCTGTTTAAACTTTCCCTGTAACTCAGTCTCTGGAGTCCGGGCGATATTCTAGTAAATCTTCTCTCTCAGTCAGGTGTTTGACAAGGTCCCATGTGGAAGGCTGATTCAGTTGAGATGCAGGGAATGCATGGTGAGTTGATAACTTGGATTCAGAATTGTCTGGCCTATAAAAGACAGGGGTAGCCGTGGAAGGATGCAGGATGGAGATCTGTGACCAATGGTGTTCCACATGGATCCGTGTTAGGACCCTTGTTTGTGTTAATATAAATGACTTTGATGAATAAGAAGGTGGAGAGGTTAGTAAAGTTGGCCGATGATGCAAAGATTGGTGAAGTTGAGGAAAGTATCAAAGAATACAACTGGATATAGACTGGTTACAGATATGGCCAGAGAAATGGCAGATGGAGTTTAATCAGGACAGGTGGGAGGTGTTGCACTTTGGGAGGGCGGATGGAAGTGGAATGTATACAATGAAAGGTAGGGCTCTTAAAATTGCAAATGTGCAGAGGGATCTGTGGGTCCAGGTCCATACCTCATTGAAAGGGACTAGGCAGAACAATAGTTGGGCAGAGACTAGAAGGGCCTGTTTTGGTACTGTAATGTTCTATGGTTCCAAGGAAAGTGGCCACACAAGTAGACATGGTAGCAAAGAAAGCATGTGGAATGCTGGAATTCATTGGGTATAAAAGTACACAGGTCATTTTGCAGTGAAATAGAACTTGGGTTAGGCTACACTTGGTGTACTTGCCGACCCATTAGAGGATGGACACAGAGGGTGAGGAAAGGGTGCAGATGAGGTTCACCAGGATGCCGTCTGGATGAGAAGGGATAGGTTAATGGGGAGAAGTTGGGCAAACATGGGTTGTTTTCTCTGGGACTTTGGTGGCTGAAGGGACACAATGGAGGATTGTAAAATGATGAGAAGATTGGACAGGCAGAATCAATTCCACATGGTATAAGTGTCAAACACTAGAGGACTTGTTGAGAGTGGGAGGGACACAGAGCCCAACCCGCGCTGGTAGTGTGTATCTGACTCAGACCCCTACCCGCGATGGTGGAGTAGTACTGACACAGATCCCTACATGTGATGGTGGGGTGGTACTGACCCAGACCCCTACCCACACTGGTGGAGTGGCATTATCCCAGATCCTTACCCGCTCTGGTGGAATGGTATTAACCCAGACTCCTACCTGTGCTGGTGGAGTGGTACTGACTAAGACCACTTCCTGCGCTGGTGGGGTGGTACTCACTCACACCCCTACCTGAGCTGGAGGAGTGGTATTAACCCAGACTCCTACCTGCACTGGTGGATGGGTACTCACCCAGACCACAACATGCGCTGGTGGAGTGGTACTCACCCAGTCCGATACCTGAGCTGGGAGAGTGGAACTCACCCAGAACCCTACCTGCACTGGTGGAGTGGCATTAACCAGACTCCTAAATGCACTGGTGGAGTGGTATAAACCCAGAATTCTATCTGAAATGCTGGAGTGGTATTAACACAGACCCCGAACTGCGCTGGTGGAGTGGTATTAACACAGATCCCTACCTGTGCCGGTGAAGTGGTATGAACCCAGACTCTTATCTGCGCTGGTGGTCTGGAATTGACCCAGATGCTTACCTGCGCTGGTGGAGTGGTATTAAACCAGACCCCTACCTGTACTAGTAGTGTGTTATTAACCCTGACCCCTCCATGAGCTGGTGGAGTGGTACTAACCCAGACTCCTACCTGAGCCGGTGAAGTGGTATTAATCCAGACGTACCTGCGTTGGAAGAGTGGTATTAACCCAGACCGCTACATGTGCTGTTGTTGTGGTGCTGGCCCAGACCACTACTCGCACTGGTGGAGTGGTATTGCCCCAGACCCCTACCTGCGATGGTGGAGTGGTATTAACCCAGACAACTACCTGCGCTGTTGGAGTGGTATCAACTCAGACCACTACCTGAGCTGGTAGATTGGCAGTAACCCAGACCTCATCCTCCGTTGGTGGAGTGGTATTAACCCAGACCCCAACCTGCACTGGTGGAGTGGTATTAATCCAGAATCCAACATGAGCCGATGGAGTGGTATTACCCCAGAACCCTGTCTGCGCTGGTGGAGTTGTATTAATCCAGACCAATACCTGTGCTGGTGGAGTGGTATTAATCCAAACTCTCACCTGCGCTGGTGGAGTGGTACTACCCAAGACCGCTTCCTGCGCTGGTGGAGTGGTATTAACCCAGACCTCATCCTCCGCTGGTGGAGTGGTATTAACATAGAACCCTACCTGCACTGGTGGAGTGGTATTAACCCAGACTCCTAAATGCACTGGTGGAGTGGTATAAACACAGAATTCTATATGAAATGCTGGAGTGGTATTAACACAGACCCCGAACTGTGCTGGTGGAGTGGTACTAACCCAGACTCCTACCTGAGTCGGTGGAGTTGTACTAACCCAAACTCCTACCTGTGCTGGTGGAGAGATATTAAGCCAGACCCCATCCTCCGCTGGTGGAGTGGTACTAACCCAGACCCCTAACTGTGCTGGTAGAGTGGTATTAACCCAGACCTCAACTTGTACTGGTGCTGGCCCAGACCCCTACCTCCGCTCGTGGAGTTGCATTGACCCAGTCCACTACCTGCGCTGTTGGAGTGGTATAAACCTAGAATCCTACCTGAGATGCTGGAGTAGTATTAACACAGATCCTTAACTGAGCTGGTGGAGAGGTATTAATCCAGAATACAACTTGAGATAGTCGAGTGGAATTAACACAGACCCCTACCTGTGCTGTTGTTGTGGTACTCGCCCAGATCACTACTCACGCTAGTTGAGTGGTATTAACCCAGACCCAACCTGCACTGGTGGAGTGGTATTAACTCAGACTCGTACCTGAGCTGGTGGAGTGGTATTCACCCAGTCCCCTACCTGTGCTGGTGTAGTTGTATAAACCCATAATCCTACCTGAGATGTTGGAGTGGTATTAATACAGAACCCTACCTGTGCTGGTGGAGAGATATTAAACCAGACCCCTAACTTTGCTGGTGGAGTGGTATTAAGCTTGACCCCAACCTGTGCTGATGGAGTGGTATAAAATCAGTCCCCTACCTGTGCTGGTGGCGTAGTATTAACCCAGACTCCTACCTGAGACAGTGGAGTGGTAGTAACCCAGACACTTGCCTGCGCTTGTAGAGTGGTATTAACGCAAACCCCATCCTCCGCTGGTGGAATGATATTAACACAGTCCCCATCCTCCACTGGTGGAGTTGTATTAACACAGACCCCTCCCTGCGCTGGTGGAGTGGTATTAATCCAGACCCATACGTGAGCTGGTGGAGTGGTATTAACCCAGACACCTACCTGCCCTTGTGGAGTGGTATTAACCCAGACCACTACCTCCGCTGGTGGAGTGGTATTAACCCAGACTTGTCCGTGAGCTTGTTGAGTGGTATTATCCCAGACCCCTACCTGAGCTGGTGTAGTGTTATTAACCCAGTATCCTACCTGCGCTGGTGGAGTGGGACTAACCCAGACACCTATCTCCGCTGGTGCTATTGACCCAGATCGCTACCTGCGTTGGTGGAGTGGTATTAGCCCAGACCCCTACCTGTACAGGTGTGGTGTTGCTGGCCCAGACACCTATCCGTGCTGGTGTAGTGGTATTGACCCAGTCTCCTACCTATGCTAATGGATTGGTATTGACCCAAACCCCTACCTGCACTGGTGGAGCTGTATTAACCCAGACCCCACTCTGCGCTTTTGGAGTGCTATTAACCCAGTCTCATACTTGAGCTGGTGGAGTGGTATTAGCCCAGACCCCTACCTTTGCTGTTCAAATGGTATTAACCTAGACCCCTTCCTGCGCTGATGAAGTGGTATTAACCCAGTCACCTACCTGCCCTTGTGGAGTGGTATTACCCAGACCACTACCTCTGCTGGTGGAGGGGTATTAACCCAGTCTCGTCCGTGAGCTCGTTGAGTGGTATTATCCCAGATCCCTACCTGCACTGGTGGAATGGTAATAACCAAGACTCCTACCTGAGCTGGTGTGAGTGCTATTTACCCAGACTATTACCTGCACTGGTGGAGTGGTACTAACCTAGACACCTACCTCCGCTGGTGGAGAGCTATTAACCCAGACCCCTACCTGCGCTGGTGAAGTGATATTAATTCAGTCTGCTACTTGAGCTGGTGGAGCGGTATTAACCCAGACTCGTTCCTGAGCTGGTGAAGCAGTATTAACCCAGACACCTACCTCCCCATGTGGAGTGGTAGTAACCCAGAATCCTAACTGCGCTGGTGGAGTGGTATTAACCCAGGTCCCTTCCTGCGCTGGTGGAGAGGCATTAACACAGTCTCCTATCTGTGTTGGTGGAGTGATATTAACCCAGATTCCTACCTCCGCTGGTGGAGTGGCATTAACCCAGACTCGTTCCTGAGCTGGTGAAGCAGTATTAACCCAGACACCTACCTCCCCATGTGGAGTGGTAGTAACCCAGAATCCTAACTGCGCTGGTGGAGTGGTATTAACCCAGGTCCCTTCCTGCGCTGGTGGAGAGGCATTAACACAGTCTCCTATCTGTGTTGGTGGAGTGATAAGATATTTATCATTCCCTCCTTGCCATTGTGGGCACCATTGTGCACATAGTCAAGCAACAAAGATATCAAAATACTGTACACATGTGCCCTTGGTGAAAGTGGACTTAATTGTGGGAAATGATTCACATTAACAAGATCTTGATTCTAAGGGGCTGGTGTGATGTGAAAGGGGTCGGTTAATGATAGTCTTCTTCATGTCCCCATCTCTTGGATGAAAGGATCAGTGAAAATTGTGAACTCAGCCACTGAGTGCATACATGTGCAAGCTTTGTCTGCATAAAATGGCAGATGGAATTTAATGCTGATAAGTGTGAGGTGCTTCATTTTGGTAAGAAGAATCAGAATAGGACATACGTGGTAAATGGGAGAGCATTGAGGAATACAGAAGAGCAGAAAGATTTAGGAGTAACGGTACATCGTTCCCTGAAGGTAGAAACTCACGTGAATAGGGTGGTGAAGAAGGCTTTTAGTATGCTGGCCTTTATCAATCATTGCATGGAATATAGGAGTTGGGAGGTGATGTTGAGACTGTATAAGGGGTTGGTGCGGCCTCATTTGGAGTTCTGTGTGCAGTTCTGGTCGCCTAATTATAGGAAGGATATAAACAGAGTGGAGAGAGTGCAGAGAAGGTTTACCAGAATGTTACCTGGGTTTAAGCATCTAGAGTCTAGGGAGAGATTGGACAGATTAGGTCTTTTTTCTTTGGAGCGTAGAAGGTTGAGAGGAGATTTGATAGAAGTATTTAAGATTATGAAAGGGATAGACAGAGTGGATGTGGATAGACTATTTCCGTTAAGAGGAGGAAAGATTAAAACAAGAGGACATGAGTTAAGAATTAAGGGGCAGAGGTTTAGAGGTAACATGAGGGGGAACTTCTTTACTCAGCCGTGTGGAATGATCTTCCGGGAGAAATAGTGGCGGCGGAGTCAATTGTATTATTTAAGAAAAGGTTGGACAGGTCTATGGATGAGAAGAAGATGGAGGGTTATGGGCATTGTGCAGGGAGGTGGGACTAGAGAGGGGTGTTGGGTTCGGTGCGGACTAGAAGGGCCTAATGGCCTGTTTCCGTGCTGTAATTGTTATATGATTATATGATATTAACCCAGATTCCTACCTCCGCTGGTGGAGTGGCATTAACCCAGACTCGTTCCTGAGCTGGTGAAGCCGTATTAACCCAGACTTGTTCCTGAGCTGCTAGAGTGGTATTACCCCAGACCTGTTCCTGTGCTGGTGGAGTGGTATTAACCCAGGTCCCTCCCTGCACTGGTGGAGAAGTATTAACACAATCTCCTATTTGCGCTGGTGGAGTGATATTAACCCAGAACCCACCTGAGCTGCTGGAGTGGTACTGACCCAGACACTTACCTGCGCTGGTGGAGTGGTATTACCCCAGACCTGTTCCTGCACTGGTGGAGTTGTATTAACCCAGATCCCTCCCTGCCCTTGTGTAGTGGTATTAACCCAGACCCCTACCTTTGGTGGTGGAATGGTATTAACCTACACCCGTACCTGCACTGGTGGTGTGGTGTTAATTGAGACTCATACCTGAACTGGGGGAGTGGTATTAACCCACATTTCTACCTGAGTTGGTGGAGTGGTATTATCTCAGTTTCCTATCTGCGCTGGTGGAGTGATATTAAAACCAAACTTCTACCTGAGCTGCTGGAGTTGTACTAATCCAGACACCTACCTCTGCTTGTGCAGTGGTATTAACCCAGACGCCTTCCTGATTGGTGAGTAGTATTAATCCAGATCCCTTCCTGCGCCGGTGGAGTGGTATTACCCCAGACCCCTACCTGCGCTTGTGGAGCGGCATTAACCCAGACTTGTTCCTGAGCTGGTGGAGCGGTATTAACCCAGACACCTACCTCCCCTGGTGGAGTGGTATTAACCCAGATTCATATCTGCGCTGGTGGAGTGATATTAACCCAGACCCCACCTGAGCTGCTGCAGTGGTACTGACCCAGACCGCTACCTGCGCTGGTGAAGTGATATTAACCCAGATTCCTACCTGCGTTTGTAGAGTGGTATTAACCCAGACTCCTATCTGTGCTGGTGGAGCGGAATTAACCCAGACACATACCTGCCCTTGTCGAATGGTATTAACCCAGAACACTACCTCCGCTGGTGGCATGGTAGTGCTCAGATAGACTCAGGATCAGTACCTATGGATTGGAGGGTAGCTAATGTTACCCCACTATTTAAAAAGAGGGGTAGAGAAAAAGATGGGAATTATAGGCCGGTGAGCCTTACATCAGTAGTGGGCAAAATGATTGAATCCATTATTAAGGATGTAATAGCGGAGCATATGACTAGCAGAGAAGGGATCGGACAGAGTCAACATGGATTTACAAAAGGTAAATCGTGCTTACAAATCTATTGGAATTCTTTGAGATGGTGACAGGTAAAATAGATGGGGGAGAGCCAGTGGATGTGGTGTACCTGGACTTCCAAAAGGCCTTCGATAAGGTCTTGCATAAACGACTGGCTTCCAAAATCAAGGCTCATGGGATTGGGGGCAAAGTATTGATGTGGATTGAGAACTGGCTGGCAGGTAGAAGACAGAGATTTGGGATAAATGGCTCGTTTTCTGAGTGGCAGGCGGTGACCAGTGGGGTGCCACAGGGATCTGTACTGGGACCCCAGCTGTTCACAATTTACATTAATGATCTGGATGAGAGGATTGGATGTAATAGCTCCAAATTTGCAGATGACACTAAGCTAGGAGGGGTTGTGTGCACGGAAGAGGGGGTCAGGAAGCTCCAGTGTGAATTGGATAAATTGAGGGACTGGGCAGATCCATGGCAAATGCACTACAATGTGGATCAATGTGAGGTTATCCACTTTGGTAATACAAACCGGAGGGCAGATTACTATTTGAATGGCAATAGATTAAGAGATGGGGAAGTGCAGAGAGACCTAGGGGTACTTGTACACCAGTCTCTGAAGGCAAGCATCCAGGTACAGCAGGCGGTTAAAAAGGCAAATGGTGTGTTGGCCTTCATATCAAGAGGGTTTGAGTATAGGAACAAGGATACCTTACTGCAGCTGTACAGGGCCTTGGTGAGACCCCACCTGGAGTATTGTGTGCAGTTTTGGTCACCTTATCTAAGGAAGGATGTTCTTGCAATGGAGGGAGTGAAGAGGCGATTCACCAGGCTGATACCTGGAATGGCAGGAATGACTTAGGAGGAAAGATTGCGCAAATTGGGATTGTACTCGCTGGAGTTTAGAAGATTGAGAGGGGATCTCATAGAGACATATAAAATTCTGGCAGGACTGGACAGAATGGATACGGAAGGGATGTTTCCAAGGATGGGAAAATCCAGAACCCGGGGCCATGGTTTGAGGATAATAGGCAAACCATTTAGGACCGAGATGAGGAGGAATTTCTTGACCCAGAGGGTGGTGAATCTGTGGAATTCATTGCCACAGAGGGCAGTAGAGGCAAGTTCATTAAATATATTTAAGAGGGAATTAGATCTATTTCTTCAGTATAAGGGCATTAAAGGTTACGGAGTGAAGGCGGGAACGGGGTACTGAACTTTAAGATCAGCCATGATCTCGTTGAATAGCAGAGCAGGCTCGAAGGGTTGAATGACTCCTACCTGAGCTGGTGTAGTGTTATTAACCCAGACTCCTACCTGAGCTGGTGGAGTGGTATTAGCCCAGACCCCTACCTGTACTGGTGTTGTGTTGCTGGCCCAGACACCTATCCGCGCTGGTGTAGTGGTATTGACCCAGTCTCCTACCTATGCTGGGGTAGTGGTATTGACCCAGACCCCAACCTGCGATGGTGGAGTCGTATTAACCCAGACCCCTACCTGCACTGGTGAAGTGGTATTAACGCAGACCCCTACCTGAGCTGCTGGAGTGGTATTGACCCAGACCCTTACCTGCGCTGGTGGAGTGGTATTTACCAAGACCCCTACCTACGCTGCTGGAGTGATATTAACCCAGATCCCTACCTGTTCTGGTGGAGTGATATTAACCCAGATTCCTACCTGCTCTGGTGGAGTGATATTAACCCAGATTCCTACCTGTGCTGATAGAGTGGTATTATCTCAGACCCCTACCTGCACTGGTGGAGTGGTATTAACCCGGACTCCTACCTGAGCTGGTGAAGTGGCGAGTCAGCACGGTGTGGTCTGAGACCTCCAGGAGAATGGCAACATCCAGAGCAGGCTGGGGAGGGGACGGTTCTTTGGGTGCTTTTATGTCCACAACTAGCTCAGTCCTGTACCTCTTGGTGGTCTGCAGGGTTTTGTCAGGGTCGACTCCAGTGAGGGCCTTCTCCAACAGCTTGGCCTGGGCACTGCTGACAGGGAAGCCATCCAGGATCCAGCCGCACTGGACTGGCAGTTGCCTGCAACAGGAGAGGGAGGCAGGAGGGTTAGTGTGAACCGCACACGGCATCTGCTGCTGGAGGCCAGGGCCTCTCCACTCAATTACCAGTCTGGAGGAGATGGAGGTATTCCCAGTGATCTTTGTGGAGTCTCGCAGCAAGGAATTATGCTATTCGCTTCCCCTCTCGCCCATTACCAAGCAGTGTACACCTTTTCGGATTCATCCCATCAACTAGCACTTGGCCCCGAGCCTCCTGAGCCTGGAAAATTACCTCGCAAAGCAAGGCCTTGTAATCAGGGAGCAGGGTGATTTCTCA
This sequence comes from Narcine bancroftii, assembly GCF_036971445.1. Lineage (NCBI taxonomy): Eukaryota > Metazoa > Chordata > Chondrichthyes > Torpediniformes > Narcinidae > Narcine > Narcine bancroftii. The sequence goes on from NC_091469.1 coordinate 164,090,996, forward strand.
GCTGGTGAGTGGTCATCAGGGACCTCAGGGAAAGGAAAGAGCAGACAAAGCAGGATGTACAGAACTACATTGACTTCAGGGGACAACACTGGCATGAGAAGCAGGAGTGAAATAAACAGCTCATCTGTGTGCAGGCACCAATAAAGGCACGTTGGGTCAAATGGTCCCTTTTTCTTCCCTGGTGACCCAAGGAATGGGCAATGGCAGTATCTGGAATGAAGTAGAAAAGTTATTTTCAAGAAAAGTCATCCACGTTTCTTCTCCCACTTAGTTTCACGTCCATACATTCCTGTCACTGTGCATTTCATTTCTTAACACCCCGTTACCACTACTGCGGCACCTTGTCTGTTGTTTGAGGTCCTCCCCTCCGTATCAGCCCTTCAGGGCCTGAAAATTGGAGGATTCTAGACCGTGGCCCTTCCCACAAAGCCCTCACATTGGTTGCGCCCAGCCTCAGTGCGTCCTCTGCCCTCTGGAGTATGTTAGTCAGCAACATTGAAACCAATACTACAACTGCGATTCAGACAGCAACCAGATGTTGTCCTTGATTACCCTGGATCAGGACAGCCCACATGAATTGGCCAGGGCCATGATGGACAGTGAGGTAAATGGTCACATCATGAACTTCCTATTTGATACAGGAGCACGGAGAGGTTTATTCATCCGGGCACAGTGCAGCGCTACTCCCTTGCGATAACCCTGATAAAGTGTAAAGTCTCCCTGACTTCTATTCCCACTTGGTTGAGATCCATGGCAGCTGTACCATGACATTGACCATGTGGGGCACTGAGTGCAAGAACTTAAGCTCCTTATCATGCCACAGCTCTGCGCACGAGCCATTCAGGGACTGGACTTCCAGTGCCAGCTAAACATAGGAACATCAGAACATAGGAAGTAGGAACAGGAGTCGGCCAAAAATAGCCCATCGAGCCTGCTCCGCCATTCAATACGATCATGGCTGATCTAAAGAGCATCCAAATACAGTTTGACGGCCCAACCCCCCACCCCCCACCCAGCCATTGGTCCGCAACTACCAATTTGTAAACTTCCCAATTCCCCCTCCCAACACAACCTGTGGTCAGTCCATCCTCCAGGTCCCACCACTGCCCCTATTCAAGAAATTCACCCCCAACTGCAAGCCTGTCACCAAGAGCAGGCGATACAGCCCTGAGGACAGAGCCTTCATCAAAGCAGAAGTCAAACGGCTTCTGGGAGAGGGGAATCATAGAACCCAGCACCAGCCCCTGGAGGGCAGAGGGTAATGGTAGTTAAGAGCAGAGACTCCAGTCATTGACTATAGTCAGACCATAAACCGTTTCACCCAGCTGAATGCCCTCCTACTCCCCCACCTCGCTGACATGGTGAATGAGATTGTCCAGTACTGGGTCTTCTCAACCATGGACCTCAAGTCAGTCTACCACCAACCCACAATCCACCCAGAGGACAGCCCTCTACCACTTCCTCTGGATCCCCTTCAGGGTTTCTGTCTTCCAGAAGGAGATGGATCAGATAGTGGATGACTATGGGCTGAAGGCCACATTTCCTCATCTGGACAACGTGACCATCTGTGGCCAAGACCAGCAGGATCATATAGCCAATCTACAGAAATTTCTCCAGACAGCCAAAAGCCTCAACTTCACATATAAACAAAAGAACTGTGTGTTCAGCACTTCACTGCTTGCTTGGTGGAGAATGGCAGCATTGGGCCCGACCCTGACCACATGCGCCCCCTGCTGGAGCTCCCATTGGCCCATACCCTCAAGGCCTTGAAAAGGTACTTCATATTTTACCCAGTGGGTCCTAAATTACCTGCCTCCTGGTGAAATCTACCACCTTTCCCCTGTCAAAAGAAGCCCAAACAGCATTCACACGTATCAAGGGCACATTGCCAAGGCGGCGAAGCAGACTGTGGATGAATCCATCTCCTTTCAGGTGGAGAGTGATGTGTCCAACTTCACTCTGGCTGCCAGTTCAACCAGGCAGGAAGGCCCATTACATCTTTTTCGCGAACCTTCCAGGGCCCCGAACTCCGACATTCAGCTATCGAGAAGGAGGTCCAGGCCATAGTGGAAGATGTGCGTCACTGGGGCACTACCTGGCCAGAAATCCATTCACCCTGCTGACTGACCAGCAGAGGTAAAAATAGCAAAGCTGTTTCTGCAAGTGATTTCAATGTGCCCACATTGACTGGGATGCCAACTTGTCAGGGGTTGGGAAGAGGTGAGCTTTGTTACGTGTTTCCAGGAGAAATACGAAGGGACATTCACAGGATGCAAGCTGAGCTGAGACGTGGCATAACTATGAGATGATGTGAGGGTAATTCTTCACTCAGACCGGGGTGGGCCCATGGAATGAGCTGCCAGACATTGTGGTGGAGGCAAGTACAATAGCTTCCTTTAAGGAACACCAGGTGAACTCCATGGATGGGAAGGGATTGGAGGAGAGTGAGCCTAATGTGGGCAAGTGGGACGAAAGCAGGAGGGCAGGTTGTTTAGCATGGACACACTGGGGGTTGTGGACCCATTTCCACACTGTAGGATTTGTCTACAGGGAAGACCTTAATGACCCAATGTCTGGCACAGCACAAGGAACAGCACAGAACATTGTTTAGGCTTCAGCAACAAAGAACTTACCGCAGATATTCAACGATAATCTCAACCATTAATTCATCAGGAACACTTTTGCCTTTCCTCAAAAACTTGGCAGCTCTCTCTCCCAGCTGGGCTCTTGCACTCGGCTGTGGGATAAAACACCAGTCAATGTCCCTGTCCACTCCAATGAAATACTGTCGGACCCAATTACACTAGATCACACATGTCAAACTCAGGCCCGCGGGCCAAATTTGGCCCGTGATATAATTATATTTGGCCCATAAGATCACATCAAATATGTATTAGAGCTGGCCCGCTGGCCGCCGCGCCACTATAGCGCATGCACAGCTAATACTACTAATCCCAGAATGCTTTGCAAATGCGTTGGCGCCGGCCCGTCAGCCCACTAATCGCCCCCACCTCCTCTCTTTACTTTCATTAACATCTGTGACCTGTCGCCTAACTCACACGTAATAAACCCCTGATGAAAAATGGCCAAACGAAAGGCAGAAAACAGGACCTTTCAAGACAGGTGGGAGGCAAACTCTGACCCCAGAGTTTGATGAACTTGCATCTAAGAAGAGATGCCAAGTATCTGGTTTAGACCCAGGTGCATCAGAGTAAATCACAGTGTAGCAAGCGAAGCTTGGATTCATATTTTCTTTGGTTCACTTTGGACTGTTCATCGTTGGAAGATTGGATTTTCATTGAAGCAAGTTGTTATTTTTTGACTTGTTGGCTTGTGGAAAAAAATACATTTAAAAGGAGCTTAAAGGCTAGAGAGAAATATTATTTATTGAATATTTTATTTCTCATTTGTTAATGCTTCTTCTGGAAAGAGTTTAACCAAAACTATTAATAAACATTTATTTTAATAAGAAAAAGTTTAACATTACATATGTTGAAAGAAGAGAAAACATGCAGATGTTGTTAAAAATTTTCAATAAATATTTAGTTTGGCCCACGACTTAGTCCAAGTTTTTAATTTTGGCCCTCCGTGAATTTGAGTTTGACACCCCTGCACTAGATGGTCCCATCAGTGCAGTACAATGCAACACACACTGACCCTCACCGTGGGATGGGTCCCACACACACTGACCCTCACTGGGGGACGGGTCCTGTGGTAAACCACTGTTTGTAATGAACTGTCTGGCATGCCCATTGGCTGACTGTACCTGTGGCCCCTCTCACAGACTCCTGAATAAAGGTGACTGTTCCACAGCCCCCTCCCCAGTTAAGGACAGTCGACCAGATCGGACATGTCTCCATTCTATTGTGAATAAAAGCCTAACTTCCATTCTTTTGGAGTTATTGATGGTGCATCAATTTTATTCACAATGAGGAGTCACGTGATGGAGTAGTGGCCGGTCAGGGAATTCCAGCCCTCTCCCGAAAAGTTTAAAAAAAACACACAAAGAACAAAGGTACAAGATTAAAATTTATAATAAAGTAAAAATAAAGGTGAGAAGAAAATGGCAGCGAAGAGAGAAATGTCAGGAGTCACGTGATGGAGTAGTGGCCGGACGGTGAACTCCAGCCCTCTCCAGAAAAGTCGGAAAAAATAAAGGAAAACACAAAGGCACAAAAATAAAAATTAAAGTAAAGTGAGTAGAAAGGTGGAAAGAAGATGGCGACGAAAAAAGAAAAATCAAAACCAACGGTAAGAAGAGAGGAAGAAAAGACAACGGAAGAAGAAGGCCTTACCTGTTCGAAGAGACCCGCGGTGGAGAGAGAAACCCGCTCCCTCAGGTCGGTAGAAAGTGGACGACAAAAATGGCTCGCTGAGCCGAGTAAAAGTGCACAAACGCGCGTGCGCGATGCGCATGCAAAGAAACGCACCGACGGGAGGGGTGACCAGCTGGGGAGTCGATCTCCACAGCCGGCAATGACAGCTGAAGAACACCTGCAGCAGGAGGAGAACATAGAAGACAACGAAAACAAGAAAGAAGAGAAGAAAAGGGCAACAAAGAAACAACAGATGGCCAACCCAGAGGAAGAAGAAGAGGAAGAGGAAGAGCACAGTGAAATAGAAGAAGAAGGGAAAGGCAAGACAAAGGATATACTTTCTCTTATTAAAGAATACATGGAGTCATTTAAAGAATGGCAAGCACAAGAATTTAATGATTTAAGAAGAAGAATAAACAATACAGAAGAGAAAGTGAATAAAATAGATATGACCTTATCAGAAATGGGAAAAAGAATGGACAAGATGGAAGAACGAGAAGCAGCAGTAGAAATGGAGGTAGAGGACTTAAAAAAGAAATGAGAGGAATCTAATAAAAAAGTTAAAAAGACACAAGAACTGTTAGCTCAGAAAATAGGTATAATGGAAAATTATAACAGAAGAAATAACATAAAGATAGTGGGCCTTAAGGAAGATGAAGAAGGCAAGAATATGAGAGAGTTTATAAAAGATTGGATCCCCAGGATCCTAGGATGTCCAGAACTACAGCAAGAAATGGAAATAGAAAGGGCACATAGAGCATTGGTCTTTAAACCACAACCACAACAAAAGCCAAGATCTATTTTAGTAAAATTCCTAAGATATACTACAAGAGAAAAGGTACTGGAGAAAACAATGGAGAAAGTAAGAGAGGACAACAAGCCACTGGAGTACAAAGGGCAAAAAATCTTCATTTATCCAGATATAAGTTTTGAACTCCTGAAGAAGAGAAAGGATTTCAATACAGCAAAGGTGATTTTATGGAAGAAAAGGTATAAATTTATACTAAAGCATCCAGCGGTATTGAAAATATTTATTACAGGACAGCAAAATAGACTATTCTCGGATCCAGATGAAGCACGAAAATTTGCAGAACAATTACAAAATAGACTGAGAGATGAAGACGTGTAACGAGAGTACAAAAGACAGTGAACAAAAAAGACACACAAGTTTTGAACTCCTGAAGAAGAGGAAGGAGTTCAATACAGCGAAAACGATCTTATGGAAAAAAACTATTCTCGGATCCAGAGGAAGCAAGGAAATTTGCAGAACAACTACAAAACAACCAGAGAGATGAAGACATGTAATCAGAGTAAAAATGACCACGATTTATATGTATGTGGGTAAAGAGGTATATGTGTGTATATGTATAGTGTGCATACATGAATGTATCCGTATTTAGAGGAAAATATAGAGAGTATAGACAAGAATTAATAAGGGAAGGAAATGGAATAGAGGGAATAAGGAGGGAATTAAAAGAGTGACCCTTGTTACATATGAAAAGTGAAATCTTTTTTTGGGGGGCTGGGTGGGGAGGAGTTACAGTCACTGCAAAATCAGCTGACGCTTGCGAGTGAATTCGCAAATCCAAATGGAGAGGGGAGATGTGGTTGTCTGACAAGGGATAAAGGACAACTCAGGAGGGGAAGGGGAGATTGGGGTTAAAGAAGTTTTAAATAGGAGAATAAGGAAAATTTTTGATGTTTTAGGAATGTTGTCTTATAAAGGGTTCAAAACAAGAAAACAGAAATGGACAAGAAGGAAAGGTAATGATGGAGAAACGGAAAGGGAAGATAAACAAAGTATAAAATGGCTACGTTGAACTATATGACTTTAAATATTAATGGAATACATAACCAAATTAAAAGGAAGAAACTGCTAAATTTACTGAAAAAAGAAAAAAATTGATATGGCATTTGTGCAAGAAACACATTTAACTGAATTGGAGCACAAGAAATTAAAGAGAGATTGGGTAGGACACATAACAGCAGCGTCGTATAATTCAAAAGCAAGAGGAGTAGCTATATTAATTAGTAAAAATGTGCCAATTAAAATAGAAGAAGAAATAATAGATCCAGCAGGGAGATATGTAATGATAAAATGTCAGATATATTCAGAGTTTTGGAATCTACTCAATGTATATTCACCTAACGAAGAAGATCAAAAGTTTATGCAAGATATCTTTTTGAAGATAGCAGATACACAAGGGAACATATTAATAGGAGGGGATTTCAAGCTGAATTTGGATTCAAATATGGACAAAACTGGGAAAAAAATTAACAGAAAGAACAAAGTAACCAAATTTATAATTAAATCGATGGAAGAAATGCAATTTTTGGATATATGGAGGAAACAACACCCAGAGAAAAAGGAATATTCATATTACTCGGCTAGACATAAAACATACTCAAGAATAGACCTATTTTTGTTATCAGCTCGTATGCAAGATAGAATAAAAAAAACAGAATATAAAGCTAGAATATTATCGGACCATTCACCCTTAATATTGAGAGTAAAGTTAGAGGACATCCCTCCAAGAATGTATAGATGGAGATTAAACCCCATGTTACTTAAAAGGCAGGATTTTAGAGAATTTATTGAAAAACAAATTAAAATGTATTTTGAAATAAATACGGAATCAGTGGAAGATAAGTTTATACTATGGGATGCAATGAAAGCATTCATTGGAGGGCAAATAATAAGTTATGTAACCAAGATGAAGAAGGACTATAACCAGGAAACAGAGCAGTTGGAAAGGGAAATAGTAAATATAGAAAAAGAATTAGTAATGAAGGAAGATATCACTAAAAGAAGAGAATTGGCGGATAAAAAAATAAAATATGAAACATTACAAACATATAAGGTGGAGAAAAATATAATGAAGACAAAACAGAAATATTATGAACTAGGGGAAAAAACGCACAAAATCCTAGCATGGCAGCTTAAGACAGAACAAGCTAAGAAAATGGTATTGGCATCAAGGAAAAAAGACAAACAAATTACATATAATCCAAAAGAAATTAAGGAAAACTTTGGTGAATTCTATGAACAATTATACCGAACTGAAAACGAAGGGAAAGAAGGGAAAATAGATGAATTTCTAACTAAAATTGAACTACCAAAACTACAAATAGAGGAACAAAATAAATTAACAGATCCATTTGGAATCGTAGAAATACAAGAGATAATAAAAAAATTACCAAATAATAAGACACCAGGAGAGGATGGATTCCCAATAGAATTCTATAAAAGATTTAAAGACTTATTAATTCCGCCCCTCCTGGAAGTAATCAACCAGATTGATAAAACGCAAAGCTTACCAGATTCATGTAAAACAGCAATAATTACAGTAATACTAAAGCAAGGGAAAGATCCACTCACACCAGCGTCATATAGACCAATATCTTTACTTAACACAGATTATAAGATAATAGCTAAATTATTAGCAAACAGATTAGCAGAGTATGTACCGAAAATGGTAAATCTAGACCAAACTGGATTTATCAAAAAAAGACGCACAACAGACAATATTTGTAAATTTATTAACTTAATTCATGCAGTAGAAGGGAATAAAGCACCAACAGTAGCAGTTGCTTAAGACGCAGAGAAGGCCTTTGACAGAGTAGAATGGAATTATTTGTTCAAAGTATTGCAAAAATTCAGTTTACCGGAGAAGTATATTAATTGGATTAAAGCATTATATAAGGGACCATTAGTGAAAGTGACAGTAAATGGACATGTATCAAAACAATTTAACTTAAGCAGGTCAACACGACAGGGATGCCCACTATCACCTTTATTGTTTGTGTTAGCTATAGAACCACTAGCAGAATTGATAAGAACAGAAAATAATATAAAAGGGATAAAAATAAAAGACAAGGAATATAAAATCAGTTTATTTGCGGATGATGTGAAAGTATACTTAACAGAACCAGAACTATCAATAAAAGAATTATAGAAGAAATTGAAGGAATATGGAGAAGTGTCGGGTTACAAGATCAACGTAAATAAAAGTGAAGCAATGCCTATGAATGATGCGGATTTCTCAAAATTTAAGAAAGAATCACCATTTAGATGGCAAATGCAAGCAATAAGATACCTCGGTGTACAAATAAACAAAAATCTCGGCCAACTATATAAACTCAATTATTATCCACTAATGAAAAAATTACAGGGCGATTTAGAGCATTGGAAAGATTTACCATTAACACTAATACAAAGGATAAACTGTATTAAAATGAACATTTTTCCAAGGATATTATACCTATTTCAGGCATTGCCAATACAACTGACAGAGAAATTCTTCAAGGAGTTAAAGAAAATAATAAGGAAATTTTTATGCAAAGGGGGGAAACTGAGGATAGCACTAGATAAATTAACAGAATGGTATAAACAAGGAGGCTTACAACTGCCAAACTTTAAAAATTATTATAGAGCCGCACAATTAAGATACCTATCAGATTTTTATCAAACAAGGGAAAAGCCAGATTGGACTAGATTAGAATTAGATAAAATAGGGGAAAAGACACCTGAACACATATTATATAAATGGGATGAAAAATTGGTACAACATAGAAGTTCTCCAGTATTACATCATCTACTCAATATTTGGAAGAAGATTCATGTAGAAAGAAATAAAACAAATGATCAATTACCAAAACTAATATTGACGCAAAACAAGTTACTCCCTTTTACAATAGATAACCTTTCCTTTAGAGAATGGGAGAAAAAAGGGATTAAAAGAATAGAAAATTGTTTTTCAGGAAATAGATTATTATCCTTTGAACAAATGAAAGATAAATACAATATAACTCAAGATACAGCACTGGCATATTACCAATTGAGATCCTACTTGAAGGATAAATTAGGAAGCAGTTTGAGTTTGCCAGAGGGAAGTAACTTTGAATATGTGATTACAGATACAATGATAATCAAAAGATTTATAACAAATATGTATATTAAACTGCAAGAAAAGGAGAATGAGGAAACAAATGTCCGAGGAGGCCCGCCGCGGAGAGAGAAGCCCGCTCCCTCAGGTCAGTGGAAGTCCCGGGTTCGGGACTACAAAAATGGCTCGCAGAGCCGAGTAAAAGTGCGCAACAGCGCATGCGAGAGGAGTCGCGCATGCGCGATGCACACGAAAAATACCACACTGACGGGAGGGGGGAACAGCTGCGGAGTCGATCTCCACAGCTGAGAGAGACACCTGCAGCACAGCAGCAGGTGCAGAACACAGACAATAGCGACAACAAGAAAGAAGAGGGTAAAAAGAAAACAAGGAAACAACAGATGGTCAACCCAGAGGAAGAAGAAGAAGAAGAACAGAAAGAAGTGGAAGAAGAAGAGAAAGGCAAGACAATGTATGGATCTTTTTTTTAAGAATATATGGAATCAGTGAAAGAATGGCAATTACAAGAATTTAATGAAATAAAAAGAAGAATTAAAAGTGCAGAAGAAAAAATGAATAAAATAGAGATGGTCATATCAGATATAAGAAAAAGAGTGGATAATGTGGAAGAACGAGAAATAATCGTAGAAATGGAAGTAGAGGATTTAAAAAGGAAATTAGAAGAATCTAATAAAAAAGTTAAAGAGGCACATGAGCTGTTAGCTCAGAAGATAGATATAATGGAAAACTATAATAGAAGAAATAATATAAAGATAGTGGGCCTTAAGGAAGATGAAGAAGGCAAGAATATGAGAGAGTTTATAAAAGATTGGATCCCCAGGGTCCTGGGAAGACCAGAATTACAGGAAGAAATGAAAATAGAGAGGGCACATAGAACTTTAGCCCCGAAACCACAACCGCAGCAAAAACCAAGATCCATTTTAGTAAAATTCTTAAGATATACAACAAGAGAAAATATATTGGAGAAAGCAATGAAAGTAAGAGAAAACAAAAAGCCACTGGAATATAAAGGTCAAAAAAAGTTTTTCTATCCAGACAGAAGTTTTGAACTCCTGAAGAAGAGGAAGGAGTTCAATACAGCAAAAACGATCTTATGGAAAAAAGGATATAAATTTATGTTAAAGTACCCAGCGGTACTTAAAATAGTTATTCCAGGGCAACAAAACAGACTATTCTCGGATCCAGAGGAAGCAAGGAAATTTGCAGAACAGCTTCAAAACAAGCAGAGAGATGAAGACATGTAATGAGAGTAAAAATGACCACGAACTATATGTATGTGTGCAAAGGGGTATATGTGTGTGTGTATATATATATATATATATATATATACTGTGTATACATGAATGTATCCGTATTTAGAGGAAAATATATAGAGTATAGACAAGAATTAATAAGGGAGGGAAAGGGAATAGAGGGAATAAGGAGGGAATTAAAAGAGTGACCTTTGTTACATATGAAAATTGAAATCTTTTCTGGGGGGGCTGGGTGGGGAGGAGTTACGGTCACTACAAAATCAGTTGACGTTTGCGAGTGAATTCGCAAATCCAAATGGAGAGGGGAGATGTGGTTGCCCAACAAGGGATAAAGGGCAATTCAGGAGGGGGAGGAGAGAATGGGGTTAAAGAAGTTTTAAATAGGAGAATAAGGAAAATGTTTGATGTTTGAGAAATGTTGTCTTGTAAAGTGTTCAAAACAAGAAAGCAGAAATGGATAAGAAGGAAAGGTGATGATGGAAAAACGGAAAGGGAAGATAAACAAAGCATGAAATGGCTACGCTGAACTATATGACTTTAAATATTAACGGAATACATAACCAAATTAAAAGGAAGAAACTGCTAAATTTACTGAAAAAAGAAAAAATTGATATAGCATTTGTGCAAGAAACACATTTAACTGAATTGGAGCACAAGAAATGAAAGAGAGATTGGGTAGGACACGTAACAGCAGCGTCGTATAATTCAAAAGCAAGAGGAGTAGCTATATTAATTAGTAAAAATGTGCCAATTAAAATAGAAGAAGAAATAATAGATCCAGCAGGGAGATATGTAATGATAAAATGTCAGATATATTCGGAGTTTTGGAATCTACTCAATGTGTATTCACCTAACGAAGAAGATCAAAAGTTTATGCACGATATTTTTTTGAAGATAGCAGATACGCAAGGGAACATATTAATAGGAGGGGATTTCAACCTGAATTTGGATTCAAATATGGACAAAACTGGGAAAAAATTAACAGAAAAAACAAAGTAACCAAATTTATAATTAAATCGATGGAAGAAATGCAACTTTTGGAAATATGGAGGAAACAACACCCAAATGAAAAGGAATATTCATATTATTCGGCTAGACATAAAACATACTCAAGAATAGACCTATTTTTGTTATCAGCTCGTATACAAGATAGAGTAAGAAAAACAGAATATAAAGATAGAATATTATCGGACCATTCACCCTTAATATTGACAGTAAAGTTAGAGGACATCCCTCCAAGAATGTATAGATGGAGATTAAACCCCATGTTACTTAAAAGGCAGGATTTTAGAGAATTAATTGAAAGACAAATTAAAATGTACTTTGAAATAAACACGGAATCAGTGAAAGATAAGTTTATACTATGGGACGCAATGAAAGCGTTCATTAGAGGGCAAATAATAAGTTATGTAACCAAGATGAAGAAGGACTATAATCAGGAAACAGAGCAGTTGGAAAGGGAAATAGTAAATATAGAAAAAGAATTAGCAATGAAGGAAGATACAACTAAAAGAAGAGAATTGGCAGATAAAATAATAAAATATAATGAAGACAAAACAGAAATATTATGAACTGGGAGAAAAAACGCACAATTTTCTAGCGTGGCAGCTTAAGACAGAACAAGCTAAGAAAATGGTATTGGCATCAAGGAAAAAAGACAAACAAATCACATATAATCCAACGGAGATCAAGGAAAACTTTAGAGAATTCTATGAACAATTATACCAAACTGAAAACGAAGGGAAAGAAGGCAAAATAGATGAATTTTTAACTAAAATTGAACTACCAAAATTACAAATAGAGGAACAAAATAAATTAACAGAACCATTTGAAATAGTAGAAATACAAGAGGTAATAAAAAAACTACCAAATAATAAAACACCAGGAGAGGATGGATTCCCAATAGAATTCTATAAAACATTTAAAGATTTATTAATTCCTCCCCTCCTGGAAGTAATCAACCAGATTGACAAAACACAAAGCTTACCAGATTCATGTAAAACAGCAATAATTACAGTAATACCAAAGCAAGGGAAAGATCCACTCGCACCAGCGTCATATAGACCAATATCATTACTTAACACAGATTATAAGATAATAGCTAAACTATTAGCAAACAGATTAGCAGATTATGTACCGTAAATGGTAAATCTAGACCAAACTGGATTTATTCAACAGACAATATTTGTAAATTTATTAACTTAATTCATGCAGTAGAAGGGAATAAAGCGCCAACAGTAGCAGTTGCTTTAGACGCAGAGAAGGCCTTTGACAGAGTAGAATGGAATATTTATTCACAGTATTGCAAAAATTCAGTTTACCAGAGAAGTATATTAATTGGATTAAAGCATTATATAAGGGGCCATTGGCGAAAGTGACAGTAAATGGATATATATCAAAGCAATTTAACTTAAGCAGATCAATAAGGCAGGGATGCCCACTATCACCCTTATTGTTCGTGTTAGCTATAGAACCACTAGCAGAATTGATAAGAACAGAAAATAATATAAAAGGGATAAAAATAAAAGACAAGGAATATAAAATCAGTTTATTTGCGGATGATGTTATAGTATAGTTAACAGAAACAGAACTATCAATAAATTAATTATATAAGAAATTGAAGGAATATGGAGAAGTGTCGGGTTACAAGATTAATGTAAATAAAAGTGAAGCAATGCCAATGAATAATGCGGATTTCTCAAAATTTAAGAAAGAATCACCATTCAGATGGCAAATGCAAGCAATAAGATACCTAGGTGTACAAATAAATAAAAATCTCGGCCATCTATATAAACTCAATTATTATCCACTAATGAAAAATTTACAGGGCGATTTAGAGCATTGGAAAGATTTACCATTAACACTAATAGGAAGGATAAACTGTATTAAAATGAACATTTTCCCAAGAATATTATACCTATTTCAGGCATTGCCAATACACCTGACAGAAAAATTTTTCAAGTAGTTAAAGAAAATAATAAGGAAATTTTTATGCAAAGGGGGGAAACTGAGGATAGCACTAGATAAATTAACAGAATGGTATAAACAAGGAGGCTTACAACTGCCAAACTTTAAAAATTATTATAGAGCCGCACAATTAAGATACCTATCAGATTTTTATCAAACAAGGGAAAAGCCAGATTGGACTAGAATAGAACTAGATAAAATAGGGGAAAAGATACCTGAACACATATTATATAAATGGGATGAAAAATTGGTACAACGTAGGAGTTCTCCAGTATTACATCATCTGTTCAATATTTGGAAGAAGATTCATGTAGAAAGGAATAAAACAAATTACCAATTACCAAAACTAATAATGACGCAAAATCAGTTACTCCCTTTTACAATAGAAAAAAGGGATCAAAAGAATAGAAAATTGTTTTCCAGGAAATAGATTATTACCCTTTGAACAAATGAAAGATAAATACAATATAACTCAAGATACAGTGCTGGCATATTACCAATTGAGATCCCACTTGAAGGACAAATTAGGAAGCGGTCTGAGGTTACCAGAGGGAAGTAACTTTGAATATGTGATTACAGATACAATGATAATCAAAAGATTTATAACAAATATGTATATTAAACTGCAAGAAAAGGAGAATGAGGAAACAAATGGTAAAACTAAACAAAAATGGGAACAAGATTTAAATATAAAGATAAAAAAGGAAACATGGGAGAAGTTATGTTCTGGAATGATGAGAAATACAATAAATACGAGGTTACGTATGATACAATATAACTGGATACACAGGCTATACATTACACCTCAAAAGTTAAATAAATGGGACCCAACAGTATCTGACAGATGTTTTCGTTGTAAAAAAGAAATGGGAACAACAATTCATGCAATCTGGACATGTGAGAAAGTAGAAAGATTTTGGGAAGATCTAAACCAGATATTAAATAAAATTACAGAAAACAATATACCAAAAAATCCAGAGATCTTCCTCCTAAGTAACATGAAAAACAAAGAATTTGGACTTGATTTGGATGGTGCACAAAAAAGATTTGTTAAGGTAGCTCTAGCCGTAGCAAAAAAATGTATTATGTCAACCTGGAAATTGGAAGATAATTTGAGAATACAACAATGGTATATAGAAATGAATAAATGTATTCCATTAGAAAAAATAACATATAGATTAAGAAATATTATTGAAATATTTGAACAAATATGGGAGCCTTACATTAAATACAATAGCGAAAACCTACCAGGGACATCTACCATCTAAATTAACGAAAGGAGAAGGAAATGAAAAGAATTGACTCAGTGGAATTTCTTGTTTATTTTTATTGAATGACAACATTGTTTGATTGGTTTAATGTATCTTAGATTTTGTACTTTAAATGAATGGGGGGGAGGTAGGGAGGGTGGGATGGGAGGAGGGAGGGGGGGAGAAAATGACACTATATATTTGAAAAGGAAAATGTATGTATCATGGTCAATGTGGTTTATGGTGTGAAAAATAAAAAAAAATTAAAAAAAATAATTATTATAGACCCACACAATTAAGATACCTATCAGATTTTTATCAAACAAGGGAAAAACCAGATTGGACCAGATTAGAACTAGATAAAATAGGGGAGAAGATACCTGAACATATACTATATAAATGGGATGAAAAATTGGTGCAACGTAGGAATTCACCGGTATTGCATCATCTGCTCAACATTTGGAAGAAGATTCATGTAGAAAGGAATAAAACAAATTACCAACTACCAAAACTAATATTGACGCAAAATCAGTTAATCCCTTTCACAATAGATAACCTTTCCTTTAGAGAATGGGAGAGAAAAGGGATCAAAAGAATAGAAAATTGTTTTTCAGGAAATAAATTATTATCCTCTGATCAAATGAAGGATAAATATAATATAACTCACGATACAATGTTTGCATACTACCAACTGAAATCCTACTTGAAGAACAAATTGGGAAACAGTCTGAGGTTACCAGAAGGAAGCAATTTTGAATATGTGATTACAGACACAATGAGAATTATAAAGTTTGTAACAAACATGTACATCAAACTGCAAGAAAAGGAGAATGAGGAAACAAATGGTAAAACTAAACAAAAATGGGAACAAGATCTAAACATAAAGATAAAGAAGGAAACATGGGAGAAGTTATGCTCTGGAACGATGAGATATACAATAAACACGAGGTTACGTATGATACAATATAACTGGATACACAGCCTATACATCACACCTCAAAAGTTAAATAAAGGGGACCCAACAGTATCAGACAGATGTTTTTGCTGTAAAAAGGAAACGGGAACAACAATTCATGCAATTTGGACATGTGAGAAGTGGAAAAATTTTGGGAAGATCTAATCCAAATATTAAATAAAATCACAAAAAGCAATATACCAAAAAACCCAGAGATCTTCCTCCTAAGTAATATAAGAAACAAAGAATTTGGACTCGATTTGGATGGAGCACAAAAAAGATTTGTTCTGATAGCCCTAGCTGTAGCAAAAAAATGTATTATGTCAACCTGAAAATTAGAAGATAACTTGAGAATACAACAATGGTATATAGAAATGAATAAATGTATTCCATTAGAAAAAATAACATATAATTTAAGAAATAACATTACAATATTTGAATAAATATGGGAGCCATACATGAAACACAATAGAGAAGTCCTACCGTGGACATCTACCACCTAAAATGACAGAAGGAGAAAATAACGAAAAGAACTGACTCAGTAAAATTTCTTGTTTATTTTTATTGAGTGACAACATTGTTTGACGGGTTTAATGTATCTTATAGATTGAACTTCAAATAAATGGGGAAGGTAGTGAGGGAGGGAGGGGGAAAAGGGGGATAAAACGACACTATATATTTAAGAAGAAAAATGTCTGTATGTATCTTGGTCAATATGGTTTATAGTGTGAAAAATAAAAAAAAATTTAAAAACATGGAATTTTACAAGGTCTTTGACAGGGTGCTGCTCCAGATGGTTAATGCTGGATGAACTCAGCCAATCTTGCTTTATCCATAAGAGACAAAAATATATTGCCAATGTTTAGGGCCTGAGCTCTTCATCAAGGAAAAAACAAAGAATAAGCAACAAAACAGGAAATCTCAGAATAGAGAGAGTGCTGGCTGGGGAAGGAGTCCAGACCAAACGAAGGTGTTAATTGTATATAGGGGAGAGGTGAAAATTGATTTTGTCTGCGTGAAAGGAGAGGGGAGGAAAGGGAGAGAAACAGAGCTGGGGGAAGATGTGGGGCGGGGGGTGGTGGGAGGGAGTTTAGCGAAAACCTGATAAGTCAATGTTTTTTTTTAAATTTTTTATTTTTCACACTATAAACCACATTGATCAAGATACATACATTTTCCTTTTCAAACATATACAGTGTCGTTTTCTCCCCCTCATCCCTCTTCCCATCCCACCCTCCCTGCCTCCCCTCCCATTCATTTAAAGTTCAGAATCTTAGATACATTAAACCAGTGAAATAATGTTGTCACTCAATAAAAATAAACAAGAAATTCCACTGAGTCAATTCATTTCATTCCCTTCTCCTTCATTCATTTTAGGTGGTAGATGTCCCCGGTTGGTTTTCTCTATTGTGTTTCATGTATGGCTCCCATATTTGTTAAAATATTGTAATATTATTTCTTAAATTGTATGTTATTTTTTCTAATGGAATACATTTATTCATTTCTATATACCACTGTTGTATTCTCAAGTTATCTTCTAATTTCCAGGCTGACATAATACATTTTTTTGCTACAGCTAGGGCTATCCTAACAAATCTTTTTTGTGCACCATCCAAATCAAGTCCAAATTCTTTGTTTTTCATGTTACTTAGGAGGAAGATCTCTGGGTTTTTCGGTATATTGCTTTTTGTGATTTTATTTAATATCTGATTTAGATCTTCCCAAATTTTTTCACTTTCTCACATGTCCAGATTGCATGAATTGTTGTTCCCATTTCTTTTTTACAACGAAAACATCTGTCAGATACTGTTGGATCCCATTTATTTAACTTTTGAGGTGTAATGTATAGGCTGTGTATCCAGTTATATTGTATCATACGTAACCTCATGTTTATTGTATTTCTCATAGTTCCAGAGCATAACTTCTCCCATGTTTCCTTCTTTATCTTTATGTTTAGATCTTGTTCCCATTTTTGTTTAGTTTTACCATTTGTTTCCTCATTCTCCTTTTCTTGCAGTTTAATATACATATTTGTTATAAATCTTTTGATTATCATTATATCTGTAATCACATATTCAAAATTACTTCCCTCTGGTAACCTCAGACTGCTTCCCAATTTGTCCTTCAAGTAGGATCTCAGTTGGTAGTATGCCAACACTGTATCGTGAGTTATATTATATTTATCCTTCATTTGTTCAAAGGATAGTAATTTATTTCCTGAAAAACAATTTTCTATTCTTTTGATCCCTTTTTTCTCCCATTCTCTAAAGGAAAGGTTATCTATTGTAAAAGGGATTAACTGATTTTGCATCAGTATTAATTTTGGTAATTTGTTTTATTCCTTTCTACATGAATCATCTTCCAAATATTGAGCAGATGATGTAATACTGGAGAATTCCTACATTGTACCAATTTTTCATCCTATTTATATAATATATGTTCAGGTATCTTCTCCCCTATTTTAACTAGTTCTAATCTAGTCCAATCTGGCTTTTCCCTTGTTTGATAAAAATCTGATAGGTATCTTAATTGTGCGGCTCTATAATAATTTTTAAAGTTTGGCAGTTGTAAGCCTCCTTGTTTATACCATTCTGTTAATTTATCTAGTGCTATCCTCAGTTTCCCCCCTTTCCATAAAAATTTCCTTATTATTTTCTTTAACTCCTTGAAGAATTTCTCCGTCAAGTGTATTGGCAATGCCTGAAATAGGTATTGTATCCTTGGGAAAATGTTAATTTTAATACAGTTTATACTTCCTATTAGTGTTAGTGGTAAATCTTTCCAATGCTCTAAGTCGTCCTGTAATTTTTTCATTAGTGGATAATTATTAAGTTTATATAGATGGCCGAGGTTTTTATTTATTTGTATACCTAGGTATCTTATTGCTTGTATTTGCCATCTGAATGGTGATTCTTTCTTAAATTTTGAGAAATCCGCATTGACATTGCTTCACTTTTATTTGCGTTAATCTTGTAACCCGACACTTCTCCATATTCCTTCAATTTCTTATGTAATTCTTTTATTGATAATTCTGGTTCTGTTAAGTATACTATAACGTCATCAGCAAATAAACTGATTTTATATTCCTTGTCTTTTATTTTTAATAAGTCAATGTTAAAGCCATCTGGTTGGAGGGTGTGTGAAACACGAAAGTCTGCAGATGTTGTGATTGTGGCAAAAACACAAACGCTGGAGGAACTCGGCCAGTCTTTTAGCATCCATAGGAGACAAAGATATATCACCAATGTTTCGGGCCTGGAAAAAGGAGAATGAGCCAGAAGCAGGAAATCTGACAATTCAGGCAATTCTGGCTGTGGGAGGGATCCAGACCAACAAAAGGTGTTAATTGGATATGACATGGGGAGAGGTGAGAATTGATTAATTTAACTTCAGTCATACAGTTCAGTAACACGCCCTTTTGGCCCATGAGCCTGTGCCATCCAATTGACCTGCAACCACTGATACTTTTCATTTATGTCTGTGTAAAAAACTTACCCCTAAATTTCCCTCCCTTCACTTTGTACACGTTCTCTGGAGTTTGCTCTTACTGCCCCGGGAAACAGTTGCTGGCCGTCCACCCTATTTATGCCTCTCATAATCTTGTAGACTTCTAGTATGTCTCCTCATCCTTCTGCACTCCAAGGAGAAAAGTCCCAGCTCTGCCAACCTTGCCTCATAAGGCTGGTTTCAAATCCAGACAACATCCTGGTGAATCATCTCTGCACCCTCTCCAGAGCTTCCACATTCTTTCTGCAATGAGGTGACTAGAATTGAACACAATTCTCTATGTGGAGTTACCAGAGATTTGTTGAGTTGTAACATGACCTCTCTACTCCTGCACTCAATCCCCCTATTAATGAACCGCAGCATTCCATAGGCCTTCTTAACTGTCTTATCAACCTGTGGAGCGACCATGAGAGAGGCATGGATTTGGTCCTTAAGGTCCCTCTGTTCATCCACACTCCTAAGTAACCGACCATTAACCCTGCACTCAGCCTTCTGGTTTGTCTTTCCAAAATACATCATCTTATCTGGACTGAACTCCATCTGCCATTTTTCCACCCAATTCTGCATCCTGTCTTTATCCTCTTGTAACCTTTGTCAACCTTCAGCTCCATCCCCAGTTCCTCCAAGCTTTGAATTAGTGAGATTGTTGACAGTGGGAAGGACAGGCTGAGGATAAAGACAGTGTGATAAGCTGAGAAGATGGTCAGTATGACGGCAGATGGAGTTTAACGCTAACATGTTCTATGTTAATGATTTGGATTGTGGAATAAATGGCTTTGTGTCTGTTTGCAAAGAAAGGTGGAGGGGCAGGGAGTGAGGAGGAGATGGACAGGCTGCAGAGAAACTTGGATAGATGAGGAGAATTGGGCAAAGAGGTGACAGATAAAATCTAATGTTGGGAAGTGTACTGTCACGCACTTTGGTCGAAAGGGTGGGGAGAAAATTCAAAATTTGGACGTGCAAAGGGACTTGGGATTCTCATGCAGGGACCCCTAAAGGTTGACCCCCCCAGGATGAGTTGGTGGTGAAGAAGGCAAATGCAATGTTGGCATCATAGGATACAAGAGCAGGGATGGGATGGTGAGGCTTTATAAGGCACTGGTGAGGCCTCACTTGAAGTATGGGGACATGTTTGGGCTCCTTATTTAAGAAAAGATGTGCGGGCATTGGAGAGGGTTCAGAGAAGATTCTCAGGAATGATTCCTGGAATGAAGGGATTAGCAGATGAGAAGCATGTGACGGCTCTTGGACTGGACTCCTTGGAGTTCAGAAGAATGAAGGAGGACCTCGTGGAAGCATTTTGAATATTGAAAGGCCTAGACAGGGGAGATGTGGCAAAGTTGTTTCCCATGTAGAGAAGTGTTGGACCAGAGGGCCCAACTTCTGATTGAATGGCACCCATTTAAAATAGAGATGCGCAGGAATGTGTTTAGCCAGAGAGGGGTGAACCTCTGGAATTAGCTACCACAGGCAACTGTGGAGACCAGGTCACTGGGTGTATTTAAGACAGAAATTGATAGCTTCTTGATTAGCCATGGCATCAAAGGTTATGGGGAGAAGACTGGGCAGTGGGTCTGAGTGGAGAAATGGATCAGCTCATGATTAAATGGCTGGTGCAGCCTTGATGGGCTGAATAGCCTGTTTTGCTCCTCTGTCTCATGGCCTAAACCACATAGAGTGTGAACTAAGCATTGGATCATGGCCAGATTGAAAACCAGGGAATTTATTTTCAGATGGAATAAAACTTGATTAGGCCTACAGAGAATTACAGATCACATACTTATAAGAAGTTGAAAGAGCCACCAGAAAAGCTGCAGAGAAGAACCATGATATCAATAGCTGCAGTGAGCCAGGACATCTTCCCCCAGTATGGGGAAGAGTCTGACTCAATCCATTAAGCCCAACTCACCTCCTCTGCTCTGTCCTCAGTGGGAGATGTAACTTCCCCCTCATTGAAGGCCAGCACTGCCTCCCAGAGCAGGCGGTCTGGGTGGATGGCTTGGATATTCAGGCCTGGAGAGGAGAAAGAGAGGGGGGTCAGTTGCATTGGGAGGAGGGTCAGTGTGGGGGTGGGGGGTGGTCAGTGGGTGAGTCCTGTGCCTGAGATCAGGGCTCAGTCTGTGAGGATTCACGGTGAGTGCCAGGTCCCTGGAAGGTGGGACGGTGAGAATACGGTGAGGGTAGGGGTCATGCAAGGCTCTCACCTTCTGCCAGCTGCTCCAGGCAACTGGTTTTCCCAGTGAGCAGTTTTCCCATAACACAAGCCTTGATGGGAAACGGGGGCAGCACTGGCGGTGAGCTTGGCTGGATGCTCGGGCACAATGCCTCCATGATACGGCCCACCACGTGACCCAGGACATTGTTGTTCGCAGGTGGGCCTTTGATCTCCCCATCGTCAGGGGGATGCCAGTCACCTGTCATCATCTGGAGAGGGAAGGGGTGGAGGCGGTGAGAGAGGGGTGAGAGAGAGAGAGGAGGAATGGGAGGAAGAATAGAGGAGAGAGTAATAGACAGAGAGAGAAATAGAGAAAGGAAGAAGAAAAAGAAGAGAATGAAAGGGAGAGGAAAGAGAGGGAGGAAGGGATGAGGGTAAGAGAGAGGGAAGGGGTGAGGGGAGAGAGTAAGAGTGAGGGAAAGGGTGAGGAGAGGGGGAAGGGGTCAGGGGAGAGGGCGAGGAAAAGAAAGGGAAAGGGAAGGAGTGAGAAGAGAGAGGAGAAAGGGGGAGAGAGGGAAGGAAGAAGAATGGGGAAGGGGAGGTGAAGTGAGGGCAGGCAAGGTGGGCAGGGGGGTGGTGGGCAGTGAGTAACGTACACAGAGAATAGGGGCCAGTTAAAATGAATGGTAAAGCAGAGAAGGGTTGGGAGAAATAGTGGGTGTATGAAGGAGCATCGAGAGCATGGAATGGATGAAGAAAGAAATGGAGGGAGAGAGAAAGGTGTGAAAATCTGCTTCAATATCAATGACAAACAATTCCACAAATTGTCGCCTCTGATAAACAATCTTCAAATCCTTTCAGCTCTGGGCAACCATTTGGCCCATCAAGTCCATGGTAGCTCCTTGTAGATCAATCACATCAGTCCTGTTCCTCACTCCTCCCCACACTGCAAATTAGATTCTCCAACCTGCCTCTCTCATTCTTCTCATAAAGGAGAACTTCAACCTAGTCAGTTCCCCCTCTCTCTCCCAGAACGCAAAGACTGCTTGAATGAAAAGATTTTTATCAACCTCCCCCTATATCATTCCCCCACCCCCCTGATTGTAAATCTCTTGCCTGGTCACAACAAGGAACAACTTCCCTCCACTCTGGTTAAAACACAGAAATGCTAGAGGAACTCAACCAGTCTCACAGTGTCCATGGAAGGTAAAGGTAAATAACTGACGATTCAGGCCTGAACACTTCACCATTATGAGCAAAAAGCAGGCAGGCATCTGAATAAAAAGGCAGGGGGGGGAAGGAGGGGAAGAATGGGGAGGGGGATTACAGAGGGATTTGGTTTGTCTGTAGAGTTGGGCTGAAAGATGGCAGATGGAATTTAATGTAGAGAAGTGTGAGGTGCTTCATTTCGGTAAAAATAATCATATAATAGGACATATGTAGTAAAGGGGAGGACATTGGGGAATGTACAAGAACAAAGAGATCTTGGAGTTATGGTGCAGTGTTCCTTGAAGGTGGATTCCCATGTTGACAGGGTTAAAGAAGGCATTTGGTATGTTAGCCTTCATAAATCATAGCATAGAGTATAGGAGCTGGGAAGTGATGTTGCGACAGTTTAAGGCATTGGTGAGGCCAGATTTGGAATATTGTGTTCAGTTCTGGTCTCCAAATTATAGGAAGGATATAGAATAGGTGGAGAGGGTGTAGAGAAGATTTACCAGGATGTTGCCCGGCTTAAAATACCTAGAGTACAGAGAAAGTTTGAAGAGGTTAGGACTTTATTCCTTGGAGCGTAGATGGTTGAGAGGGGATTTGATAGAGGTGTTTAAAATTATGAAGGGAATAGATTGACTAGATGCAAGTAGACTCTACCCCCTGAGAGCAGGGGAGGTTGAAACAAGAGGACACAAGTTGAGGGTAAGGGGGCAAAATTTTAGGAGAAACATTAGAGGATGTTTCTTCATTCAGAGAGTGGTGGCTGAATGGAATAATCTTCCGGAGGAAATAGTTGAGGCAGAGTCAATTCTTTCATTTAAGAGGAGGCTGGATATGTACATGGATAGGAGGGGGTTGGAGGATTATGGGTGGAGAATAGGCAGGGGGAGCTAGCGGAGTTGTTTGAGTGAACCGGCATGGAC
Organism: Narcine bancroftii; assembly: GCF_036971445.1. NCBI lineage: Eukaryota > Metazoa > Chordata > Chondrichthyes > Torpediniformes > Narcinidae > Narcine > Narcine bancroftii. Next base: position 164,114,444 of record NC_091469.1, read on the forward strand.
TTGTAGGGCCGAGATGGCCTGTTTCCATGCCATAAACTGTTATATTGTTATATGGAGGAGCACAGGCCAACAGAGAAAAAGCGATAATTGGACATAGATAGGTGGACAGGAGAGGGAAGGTGAGAACTGATCGGGGCAGGGGGCGGCTCTGTGAATGCAGAGCTGGAGGAATGGAGACAGAGGGGGAAAAGAGAGAGGGGAAAGAGAGAAAAGAAGAATTAGGGATGGAAGGGGATGGGGACGAATGGAAACTGGAGAAGTCCATGCTCATGCCATTTCGGTTGGAGGGTAGCCAGTCGGAAGATGAGGTTATTCCTCCAAGATGCGGGTGCTCTCAGTCTGGCAGTTATTTCATGTTAGTTATTTCATCAAGATATTCATAATGATGAATTAACAAAGCATTTGAATATATTTAAAGACATAACAATATCAGATAATAAGAAATGATTAACATGAAATAAGATGATTAAAACAAATTCAAAGAGAAATATTTTGAGCTCACATATCTTCCATGGTTATGCAAAATATTATACATTTATATCAATGATTTAATGCTGTTTACAGTTGCAATTATGAAGTTTGATTTATTGCTAATATTAAGACAATAATTTGGAATATAGATGTTTGCATTTCTGTGAAGATGATGTTTTGAAATTGGGAAATAACAGAAAAGAGAAAGTGCCGTCTACACCCCACTCTCCCCCCAATCACAGCCCCCCAATCACAGCCCCCCAATCACAGCCCCCCAATCACAGCCCCCCAATCACAGCCCCCCACTCTCCCCCCAATCACAGCCCCCCACTCTCCCCCCAATCACAGCCCCCCACTCTCCCCCCAATCACAGGCCCCCACTCTCCCCCCAATCACAGCCCCCCACTCTCCCCCCAATCACAGCTCCCCACTCTCCTCCCAATCACAGCCCCCCACTCTCCTCCCAATCACAGCACCCCACTCTCCCCCCAATCACAGCCCCCCACTCTCCCCCAATCACAGCCCCCCACTCTCCCCCCAATCACAGCCCCCCATTCTCCCCCCAATCACAGCCCCCCACTCTCCCCCCAATCACAGCCCCCCACTCTCCCCCCAATCACAGCCCCCCACTCTCCCCCCAATCACAGCCCCCCACTCTCCCCCCAATCACAGGCCCCCACTCTCCCCCAATCACAGCCCCCCACTCTCCCCCCAATCACAGCCCCCCACTCTCCCCCAATCACAGCCCCCACTCTCCCCCAATCACAGCCCCCCCCACTCCCCCCAATCACAGCCCCCCACTCTCCCCCCAATCACAGCCCCCCACTCTCCCCCCAATCACAGCACCCCACTCTCCCCCCAATCACAGCCCCCCACTCTCCCCCCCAATCACTGCCCCCCACTCTCCCCCCAATCACAGCCCCCACTCTCCCCCCAATCACAGCCCCCCACTCTCCCCCCAATCACAGCCCCCCACTCTCCCCCCAATCACAGCCCCCCACTCTCCCCCCAATCACAGCCCCCCATTCTCCCCCCAATCACAGCCCCCCACTCTCCCCCCAATCACAGCCCCCCACTCTCCCCCAATCACAGGCTGAAAATGGGCTGAAAATGGCCGATGGAATTTAATTCAGACAAGTGCGAGGTGTTGCATTTTGGAAGGACAAACCAAGAAAGGACATACACGGTGAATGGTCAGGCACTGAGGAGTCGGGTAGAACAGAGGGACCTGGGAATACAAGTACATAATTCCCTGAAAGTGGCATCCCCAGAGATGGGTTAAGAGTAAAGGGGAAAAGTTTAGAGGGAGCACGAGGAGAAAGTTCTTCACACAGAGAGTGGTGGAGTATGGAATGAGGTGCCAGATGAGGTGGTGAATGCAGGCTCAGTTTTAAATATGAAAAGATATGGACAGGTAACATGGATGGAGGGATGTAGTCTGGATGCAGGTCACAGGAACTCGGCAGAAAAATAGTTTGGACAGTCTAGAAGGGTCTAAGGGCCTGTTTCTGTACTGTAGTGGTGTTTAGAAGCTTCAAGACAAACATGAATTTGAAGGGATGGAGGGTTACATATCAGGTACAGAGGGCGAGGTTTTATTGTTCAACAGAGACACGTGGACTGAATAACCTGTTCCTTTGCTGTACTGTCCCATGTCCTACCCCTCCCACCCTGTCCCCTTTGCTCTGGCTTCACTTTTCTGCATCCACAGATGTATTTAAATTTAAACATTGAGCATGGTAACAGGCCCTTTCAGCCCAAGTGTCCTTGCCCCCCAATTACACACCATTCACCTACACCCATAGAACACTACAGCACAGAAACTCAACCCTTCAGCCCTTCTAGTCTGTGCCCAACCATTTTTTTTTTTAAACATTGTCTCACTGACTTCAGTCCTTACCCCTCCAATCCATGTACCGGTCCAAATTTTTCTTAAATGTTAAAATTGAACCCACATTCACCACCTCAGCAGGCAGCTCATTGCACACTCCCACCACTCTCTGTGTGAAGAAATTTCCCCTCATGCTCCCCCTAAACTTTTCCCCTTTCACCCTTAACCCATGTCCTCTGGTTTGTATCTCACCCACCATCAGTGAAAAAAAACTTATCTACATTTACTCAGTCTGTCCCCCTCATCATTTTAAATACCTCCAACAAATCTCCCCTCATTCTTCTACGCTCCAGAGAATAAAGTCCGAACCTGTTTAACCTTTCCCTGTAAATCAGTTCTGAAGTCCGGGCAACATCCTAGTAAATCTTCTCTGCACTCTTTCTATCTTATTAATATCTTTCCTGCAGTTTGATGACCAAAACCGCAGACAATCCTCCAAATGTGGCCTCACCAATATCCTATACAACTTGATCATAACATCCCAACTCCTGGACTCAATACTTTGATTTATGGCCAAGATGCCAAAAGTTCTCTTTACGACCCTGTTCACCTGTGATGCCCCTTTCATGGAATCATGTGCTGTGGTGACTCACCTCAGCATGCACTGAAACAGCTCCAAAGGTTGTGAGTGTGATGCAGACATCAGCCATAGGGAGGACGCTAACTGTGGGGTAAACAGTGGGCTGGAAGATGGCGCCACATCCGCCCTGGTGTGCGCGAGTGTTTCCCAGGAGTGGGGTTTAAAAACGTGCGTGAAAACCAGTAAAGCTGTTGCAACTGGATGCCATTCGAGACTGACTACTTCTTTCTCTCTTCGTAACACAGCACAACTACAGTATCCCATTCCTCCTTTCCTCCTCCCTCATTCTCCTCCCCTCCTTCTCTCCACTCTTCCTTCTCCCTCCCTTTCTTTCTCCCCCCTTACCCCTTCCTCTTCCCCTCCCTTTCCCCTATCCTTTATTGTTATTGTATGTTATTAGATCAGCACCACATTGCAGGCTGAAGGGCCTGTACTGTCCTGTAGACTTTGGTGTTCTATGTTTCATTTATTCCCAGGTCCCTCTGTTCTACCCCACTCCTCAGTGCCCAAAAATTCACCGTGTACGTCCTTTCTTGGTTTGTCCTTCCAAAATGCAACACCTCACACTTGTCTGCATTAAATTCCATTGGCCATTTTCCAGCCCATTTTCAGCTGGTCCAGATCCCTCTGCAAACTTTGAAAACCTTCTCTGTCCACAACGTCTCCAATCTTAGTGTCAACTGCAAACTTGCTGATCCAATTTCCCACATTATCATCCAGATCATTGATATAGATGACAAATAACAATAGTCCCAGCACCAATCCCTGAGACACACCACTAGTCACAGGCCTCCAGTCTGAGAAGCATCATCCACTACTCTCTGGCTTCTCCTGTCCAGCCATTGTCGAATGTACTTCACCATGAATACCTAGTGTCTGAACCTTCCTGACTAACCTCCCATGTGGGACCTTGTCCATGTAGAAACATCCACAGCCTTTCCTTTGTTCACTTTCCTGGTAACCTCCTCAAAAAACTCTACGTTTGGTCAAAAACGACCTACCACACACAAAGCCATGTGACTGTCCCTAATCAGATTCTGATTATCCAAATAATTGTATAACTGATCTCTCAAAACACCTTCCAATAATTGACCTACTGATGATGTCAGCCTCACTGGCCTATAATTTCCAGGGTTTCTTTTGGAGGCTTTTTTAAACAACAGGAGGGGAATGGAGAATTATGGGCAAGGTGCAGGTAGGTGGGACTAGAGGAGTGTACTTGGTTCAGTGTGGATTAGAAGGGCAGTGATGGCCCGTTTAATTGTTATATGGAACAACGTGAGCTCCCCTCCAATCCTACACCACCTCACCCATGGCTAAGACCATTTTAAATATTTCTGTCAGAGCTCCTGCAATTTCTACATGAGCCTCCCTCAAGGCCAGAGGGAAAATCTTGTCAGGCCCTGGAGATTTATCCATCTTTATTTGCTTTACGATATTAAGTACTTCCTTCTCTTTAATCTGTGTAGGTTCCATGATCTCACTGTTCATTTTCATTACTCCCCACAACTCTGTGCTCGTTTCCTGAGTGAAAATACTGATAAAAAAATACATTTAAGATCTTCCCCAATATCCTCTAGCTCCATACAAAGTCGACCATTGATCTTCAAGGGGACCCATTTTGTCCCTTACTATCTTTTTGCTCTTAATATACCCGTAGAAACCCTGAGGATTTCCCTTCACCTTTTCTCCCAAAGCAACCTCACGTCTTCTTTTAACCTCCCTGATTTCTTTCTTGAGGATTTTCTTGCACTTTTTAGACTCCTCAAGTACCTAATTTTTTGATCCGTGTTGCCGATACCTGTTATAACCCTCTCTCTTCTTCCAAATTAGATCCCCAATATCCCTCAAAAACCAAGGTTCCCTCTGCCTGATAACCTCGCTTTTAATCCTGACAGGAACATGCAAACTCTGTAATCTCAAAATTTCCCCTTTGAAGGTCCCCCACTTACCTCACATGTCCTTGCCCAAAAACAACTTCTCCCAATCCATACATTCTAGATCCTTTCTTATTTCCTCAAAATTAGCCTTTCTCCAATTTAGAATCTCAATCTGAGGCCCAGACCTATCCTTCTCCATAATTAACTTGAAACGAAAGGCATTATGATCACTGGACCCAAAATGTTCCCCTACACATACTTCTGTCACCTGTCCTGTCTCGTTCCCTAAAATGAGATCCAGTATTGGACTCTCTCTCAACTCGATGTCTCTATATATTGAATTAGAAAACTTTCCTGAACATATTTGACAAACTCCAAGCCATCCAGCCCTTTTACAGGATGGGAGTCCCAGTCAATATGTGGAAAGTTAAAATCTCCGACGATCACACCCTTATGTTTCCTGCAACTGTCCGCTATCTCTCTACAGATTTGCTCCTCCAATTCTTACAAACTATTGGATGGTCTATAATACAACCCTATGAGTGTGGTCATACCTTTCCCGTTCCTCAGCTCCACCCATATAGCCTCAGTAGATGAGCCCTCTGGTCTGTCCTGCCTGAGCACAGCTGGGATATTTTCCCTGGCGAGGAAGGCCACTCCTCCCCCCTTTCATCACCTGTTCTATCGTATCTAAAGCAACGGAAGCCAGAAACATGGTGCTGCCAGTCCTGGCCCTCATGCAACCAAGTCTCACTAAAGGCCACAATGTTATAATTCCACATGCCAATTCACACTCTAAGCTCATCTTCCTTTCCTACAAATCTCCTTCCATTGAAATAGCTGCACCTGAGAACATTTCCACCACATTCAACCCATTAACTCTAACTGTACATGCAATTTTCACATCATCTTTTCCCTCCTCCACTCCTCTATCTGCTCTGATCCTCTGGTTCCCTCCCCCTGCAAATCTAGATTAAACCCACCAGAGCAGTGCTAGAAAACCTTCCAGCAGGGATATTAATACCCCTCCAGTTCAGGTACAAACTGTCCCGTCATAACAGGTCCCATCTTCCCTGGAAGAGAGCCCAATGATCCAGAAACCTGAAACCCTCCTTCCTGCACCATGTCTTTAGCAGAAAGATATATAAGGTATGGCATGTGCCCTGGGTGCCACGTGAAGGTGGCACCACTGAGTAATTTCCATTAAAGTCAGATAAGCCATCCTTGGATAGTGAAAAAATATTTTTCTTCATCATCCAAAGCCCCCGGTGGTCCCTGCACCTCCCTGATGGCCAGACGTGACACATGGAAGGAGACTCAATTAGCATAGATGGAGTTCAATTTCCCTCCACCCCTCCCAGCGGACCCCGGCACCAACCCCCCGCCAGCACCACCCCCATCAGTGCCCCCAGCATCATCCCGCCCTCACCAGCACTTCCCAGTGCCAACCTGCCAGAACCACCCTGCCAGCGCCATGCCCCAGCACCACCCCCAAGTTCCATCCTCCTGCCACTGCTACCCCTCCAGTGTCACTCCAGCACCACATCCCAGCATCACCCCCCTCAGTGCCCACCCCACTAGCTCCAACCCTCAACATACAAAGAACAGCGCTTTCTTTTCCACTCCGTCCACCCTATCTCATCTTTCTGTTCGCTCTCAACTTATTAAAAGGCCAAAGCCAAATACAGCATGGCGACCACCAAGACCCGCTCTCACGAGACATTCTTGTCGTTGTTTATTTGGATACATGGAATGTAAAAGGTTGGCCACCCCGCCATAGGGGCTATTTCCCATAGGTAAGCCCCTCCTCTTTAGCCACGTGTTAAGCTACATCATCCTCCGGTTTCTAACCTCACCAGCACGTGGCGTGGGCACCAATCCTGAAGTCACTGCCCTGGAGGTCCTGTCCTTCAACCTAGCGCCCAACTCCCTGAAGCCTCCTTGAAGGACCTCTGTGGTAAACCTGTCTGGGCATGCTCATTGGCCAACTGTATCTGCGGTCCCTCCCACAGACTCCTTGATAAAGGTGACTGCTCCACAGCCCCCTCTTTCAGTTTAAGGCAGGCAACTAGGATGGACATGTCTCCAGTCTATAACAAATAAAATCCGATCCGTTTTGCATAGCTTCAGTCTTTTGGAGTTATTGATGGTGCATCAACACCCACACCGTTCTTCCTCATGTCATTGGTCCTTACAAGGACCATGACCTCTGGCTTCTCACCCTCCCTCCTGAGAATGATGTGAACGATCTGAGATATCATGGACCCTGGCACCAGGGAAGCAACATATCATCTGGAATATTCGATCTCCTCCACAGAACCTCTTATCTGTCCTCCTAAATCTGGAATCCCCTATCACTACAGCTCGCCTCTCCTCCTCCCCTCCCTTCTTAATCATGACCAGACTCCGTGCCAGAGACCTGATCTCCGTGGCTTGTCCCTGGTAGGTCCCCCCCTCCAAAAACAGTATCCAAAATGGTATACTTATTATTGAGGGGAACGTCCACAGGGGTGCCCTGCACTTCCCTTTCCCTCTCCTGACTGACACCCATCTACCCTCCTTCTGTCTCGTAGTGGGAGGAAACCAGAGCCCTTGAGAAAAACCCACGCAGACACAGGAAGATCATCACCTCCAATCTTAAGCCCTGTTTATGGAGCAATGCCGCATTGAAGCCAGGTCAACGAGGAAAAAAATGGCGGACTTACCTTTTATGGAGAGGGCCTATAAGGCTGATCCAGTGTTGCTTTAATGGAGAGCAGCGTTGGGATCTGACCTCTGGAACTGAGGGAGGCGGGGCAAGTGGTGCAGTAGCACCACCTGTTGCCATGAGGTCAAACAACCGGGCTGAGCAATGTGCGTTGTTGTTATCCATAATCTCCACACATAGTGAGTGGGGTATTATGGGTAACAAAGCTGGCTATTGATCTTGCATTAAAATAGAAAGAGGCTCACCCCGCTGGGCTCCGCAGTGCCCTTGTCTGCCTCCTTCTATCCTGACTCAGTGAAGGAGCGATGGGCGGAGAGGGAACAGGAAGAGGACATTTCCAGGTGGCAGGAGGGAGCCCAAACCCCAGCACCAATCACCCTGGTGGTGGCTCCTGGGTTGTGGGCTGATGGTGTCAGCGTGATATCGTCAGCCCTCCCCTTAAGCAGCCACATTCAGTGGCATTGCCTTTATGGAGTGAGATGGAGCGAGTCACTCCACCTCTGACTGTACCCTCAGGTCGGATCAGAGTCCGTATGCTGGATCTGAACGTGGAAGTTCTATGAGGGAAAATTAAGCGATGTAAGGGCGTAAAATATCTGCCTTTACACTAGTTTACTTTTTCACTATAAAAAGGGCTTTTAGTGTCATCTGCAAACTTGCTGATCCAATTGACCACATTATCATCCAGATCATTGATATAGATGACAAACTACAATGGTCTCAGCACCGAGCCCTGAAGTGCATCACTAGTCATAGGCCTCCAGTCTGAACAGCAGACTGGCAGAAGTTCCCTGGCTTCTCCCATCCAGCCAATGTTGAATCTGCCTACAGTCACAGCATGCAAGGTCACACCAGATACAGCCGTGCTGCAATCACTCACGGTATGAGCTGTCACGTGGGGGGGGGGGGGGGGGTGGGTGAAGGCAGACACCTTACTAGAAGAGGTGGGGGTAATACCTGGTAATTGTGGTAATCCTGGGCATTGAGCATGTTCTCTTTGGCTAGCTCAACGTCGTCCTGGAGGACCTCAGTCGGAGACTGCTGCGGAGCAGCTGCCTGCTCGTAGATTGGCATCTGGTTGAAGAACAGTTCCTTCCACTCCCTCATCACCTTGCCCGGAATCGTGCTGGGGGGTGGAACACACTCACAGTCACCAACCTCAGTGGTTCAGTCCTGTTCCACACTCGTCAGTCCCCCAGAGCAGGGAACATAATGCAGCCGACCGCTACAAAGAAACACAGCCACACGGTGTGGCAGGTTAAGCTCACTCCTTTACTAGGGCTGGAAAGGCTACTGTTCAAATTCCCGCCGTTTTTGCTGATTGACTGAGTCATCCATATGAATAACATTAGCGGGCAAGAACGTCCACGCATATGAATGCCCTTCTTTCCCATCCTATTTCTGCTGAGTTAGCTGGGCAGATTGACCAACGCTATTTTAGGGCTGTGGTCTGATGTTGACCCAGGTTCTACCCCCGCCGGATCGTTGTCCTGGGAGTTGCTTTAGTGATCTCAGTCCGCGTCTGCTGCCGCTCGATGTGCCGGCCCGATCTCCGCAATTGCGGGCCGCCACAATAACAACATTAGGCAAGCAGGTACTGAAGGACTGTAAACACCTCGAGGGCTAAAACCCCGGAGTTCTGACCAGCTCTGTCCCAGGATGCTGTGGGAAGTGATTGCAGGCAACGTGGACAGATGTCTGCACGCAATCTACAAACGTGCTGTAGAAACTCAGCAGGTCACACAGCATCCATAGGAAGTAAAGGGTCTGGGCCCTTCATTGGTTACAGGGAAAAAAACAGGCAGATGCTGGAATGAAGAGGTGCAGAGGCTGAGAAGAGGTGAGGATCAAGGAAGGGGAAAGGGGAGGAGAACAAGCATTTCTCCTCTTACTTTTCCCACCTGTTTCTACCTATGACCTCGTACCTGTTAGCCTGAACCCCTCCTCCTCCCCACACACCTCTTCATTCAGGCACTTGCCTGCTTTTGCTCAGATCCTGACAAAGGGCCCCTTGACCTTCTGTGTCTCTCCAGTATGATCGTGTCTATAGACTTTCTTCTTTAAAAACAGATGTTTGTATCCGTTATAGCTGGGGGTGGGGCCTTTACTGAAGAAGCGCAGCAAACCGGGGAATTACAGGCTGTGTTGCTTGAAACCAGTGATGGGAAATGGACTGGATGCAGGGGGAAAGATTAGTCTGCACAGTAAGAAGTCTTGGACGGCACTCCTTGGAGTTCAGAACTCCACCATCTCTCAGGATCTGTCCTGGAGCCTCCACGTTGATGCAAACAAAAAGAAGGCTCGCCAGTGGCTAGACTTTGTGAGGTGTTTCAGGTGATTCACCAAAGACTCTCGTAAACTTCTACAGGTAGACCGTGGAGAGCATTCTGGCTGGTTGCATCACTGCCTGGTAGGGAGGCAACAACTCTCAGGACAAGAAGAAACTCCATATGACTAACTCGGCCTCTACGACATCATAGGCACCAGACTTCATTCCATCGAGGACATCGACATGAGGTGGTGTCTTAAAAAAGCTGCCTCTGTCCTCAAGGACCCCCACCACCCAGCCCATGCTACCATCAGGAAAAGGAGACAGAATGCTGAAGACAAGCACTCAGCGGCACAAGGACAGCCATCAGATTCCTGAATGATCAATGAACCAAAGGCACTGCCTCACTTTGACTTTTCATGCCCTATTTTGATTTATTTTTTTTGTAAGGTGGTTTATAGAAATGTTTATCCTTGTGATGCTGCCTGCAAATCAAGAATTTTGTGACTTGTTCATGACAAATTCTGATTCTGAATGAGCGGTGAACTTGCAGAAAGATTTTGAACGTTGAAAGGTCTGGACAGAGTCGATGTGCCAAAGTTCTTTCCCATGGTAGGGGAGTCCAGGACAAGAGGGCCCAACCTCAGGATTGAAGGGCTCCCATTTAAAGCAGAGATGCGGAGCAATTTCTTTAGTCAGAGGGTGGTGAACCTGTGGAATTTGCTACCACAGGCGGCTGTAGAGCCCAGGTCATTGCTTGCATTTAAGGCAGAGATTGGTAAGTTTCTGAATAGTCAGGATATCAAAGGCAATGTGGAGAAGGTAGGGGAAGGGGGTTGAGGGGGAGAATGGATTAGCTCATGATGGAATGGCAGATTCGACAAGCCAAATGGCCTATTTCTGCTCCCATATCTAATAACCTGCAAATGCTGAATATCTGAAATAAAACAAGAACTGCTGGAAACACTCAGCAGGTCAGGCAGCTTCATGGAAACATTTCAGGTAGGAGATCCCAGAGCCCTGTTTCCCTTCTCCCAGATGCTGCCTTCCCCATCTGAATTCCATTGGAAGGAGATGGGGTAGATTTTTTTTTAAATTAGACATACAGTACAGTAACGGGCCCTTCCAGCCTACGAGCCCGTGCCGCCCAATCGCATCCAATTAATTTACAACTCCTGGCACGTTTCAGACGGTGGGAGGAAACTAGAGCCCCCGGGGAAAACCCACACAGACACGGGAGAACGTACAAACTCCTTACAGATAGTATGGGATTCGAACCTTGGCCCTGATCGCAGGCGCTATAACACCGCTGTAAACGCTATGCTAACCAATGTGGAGGTCTGGTCCCATTTGAGAAGGAAGGGGCTGGATATGAGAAGAAATTTCACTTGGTGTTGAATTGATGGAACTTTGTGAGGAGTGAACCCAAAGAAGGATCAAGAATCCTGGTACCAAAGTGGTGTTGAGTTCATGGATCAGGTGTAGGAACAGAAAGGAAAGGCAGGAGAGGGTAGCGATGAAGGCGGGACATTTTTTTTTTAAGTAGCAAATAAAGGGATAAAGATTTTGCTTTTCAATGCATGTAGCAAACAAATAAAATGGATGACCTTGTAGTATAGCTACACATTGGCACATATGATGTCGTGGCCACACGGAGTTGTGGCTAAAGGATGGGTGTCACTGGGAACTGAACGTGAAAGGATACACAGTGTGTTGGAAGGACAGGCAGGTAAACAGAGGGGGTGGCGTGGCTCTGGTGGAAAACAACATGAAATCGTAAGAAAGAGATGGCATAGGATCATTGTGGGTTGAGCTACGAAATGGAAAGGGTAAAAAGACACTGTTGACCTCCAAACAGTAGCCATGACGTGGACAACAAATTACAACAGGAAATAGAAAAGATGTGTCAGAAGGGCAATGTTATGGTAGCCATGGGGAATTTTAACAGGCAAGCAGATTGGAAAACCAGGTTGGGAATGGATCTCAAGAGAGAGAGAATTTGTAGAAAGCCATCGAGGTGGCCTTTTGGAGCAGCTGCTGATCAGCCCACGAGGGGATGGGCTGAACTGGATTGGGTGTTGTTTAATGCATCCGAGGGGATTAGCGTAAAGGAACCATTAGGAGGCAGTAATCACTATATGATCGAGTTCAATGTGAGATCTAACAAGGAGAAACTAAAGTCAGATGTGTCGGCATTTCAGTGGAGTAAAGGGAATTACGGCGGCATGAGAGAGGAACTGGCCAAAGTAGATTAGAAGGAGGAACAGATAGAGCAGCAATGGATGGAGTTTCTGCAAGAAATGGGGAAGATGCAGGATAGATACAAACCCAAAAAGGAGAAATCACAATTGTGGCTGACGAGGGAAGTCAAAGGCAGCATGAAAACAAAAGAGGGCAGACAAGGAAGCAAAAATTAGTGGGAAGAGAGGAATGGGGAGTATTAAAAAAACATACAGAAGGGAAATAAAAAACTCATAAGGAAGGAAAAGATGAAGTGTGAAAGTAGACAACCAAATGATATCTCAGAGGATAAAAGGGAGGTGAGAGTAGATATCAGACCACTAGAAAATAACACTGGAGAAATATTAGTGGGAGAGAAGGAGACGGCAGAGGAACTAGGTGAGTATTTGGCATCAGTCTTCACTGTGGAAGAGACTAGCTGTGAGCCAGATGTCAAAAGGTCAGCGAAGGGAAGTGAGTGCAGTACTATTTCAAGGGAAAAAGGTGCTCAGAAAGCTGACTGGTCTAAGGGTAGGTAAGTCTCCCAGACCTGATGGATGGCACCTTCGGGCGCTGAAAGAGGTAGCGGTAGAGACTGTGGAGATTGGTCCTCTAGGAATCAGTAGATTCTGGCCTGGACCCAGAGGACTGAAAAATCACAAATGTCACCCAATTATTCATGGAGGGAGGGAGGCAGCAGAAAGGA